>NW_010307179.1:10760-30476 GCF_000700745.2 Antrostomus carolinensis
AGCTCCCCAGCCTGTCCAGGTCTCGCTGGATGGCAGCACAGCCTTCTGGTGTGTCAGCCACTCCTCCCAGCTTTGTATCATCAGCAAACTTCCTGACAGTGCACTCTATTCCCTCATCCAGGTTGAATATATTGAATAGTACTGGTCCCAGTACTGACCCCTGAGGGACTACACTAGGCACAGGTCTCCAACTAGACTCTGTCCCACTGACCACAACTCTCTGACTTCTTCCTGTAATAGACCAATTCACAATGCACCTCACTACTCAATCATCCAGTCCACGCTTCCTCTGTTTAGCTATGAGGATGCTGTGGGAGATGGAGTCAAATGTTTTGCTGAAATCAAGATAAAGCACATCCACTGGTCTACCATCATCTATCCACCTGGTTATGTCCTCATAAAAGACTATCAGGTTGGTTAAACATGACTTCCCCTTGGTAAAATCATGTTGACTGCTCCTAATGACCCTCTTATCCTTGTTATGCATAGAGATAGCACTGAAGACAAGTTGTTCCATCACGTTCCCAGGGATGGAGGTGAGGCTGACCTGTCTATAGTTACCCAGGTCCTCCTTCTTGCCCTTTTGGAAGACTGGAGTGATATTTGCTTTCCTCCAGTCCTCAGGCACCTCTCCTGTTCCTCACATCTTACCGAAGATGATGGAGAGTGTCCAAGCAATGACTTCTGCCATCTCCCTCAGCACCCACGGGTGCACTCCATCAGGACCCATGGATTTATATATATCCAGATTGCTTAACTGATCCCCAACCCAGTCCTTGTCAACCAAGGCAAACTCCTCCTTTATCCTGACTTCTTCTGGGGCCTCAGGGGTCCAGGGCTCATGAGGACAGTCTCCAGCAGTGTAGACAGAGACAAAGAGGGCATTCAGTAACTCTGCCTTCTTTGTATCCTCTGTCACCAGGGCACCCGTAACTCTGCCTTCTCTGTATCTTCTGTCACCAGGGCACCGACCTCATTCATCAGCGGGCCTACATTGCCTCTGGTGTTAGTTTTATCTGCCATGTATTTGAAGAAGCTCTTCCTGTTGTCCTTGACCCCTCTGGCAAGGCTTAAATCCAAGGAGGCCTTAGCTTTCCTAGTTCCCTGACCACAGTCATATTCTTCCCAAGTGACCAGCCTCTCCTTCCATGAACTGTAAACTCTTCTTCCACTTGAGTTTGCCCAGCAGTTCCCTGCAGTTTAACCATGCAGGTCTTCTGGCTCCCTTTCTTGATTTCCTACCTGTTGGGATGCTCTAATCTTGAGTTTGGAAGAAGTGGTCCTTGAATTTTAACCAACTACCTTGGTCCCCTTTACCATCTAGCAAACTGTCCCATGGGATTTCCCCCAGCAATTGCTTGAAAAGGCCAAAGTTGGCCCTGCTGAAGTCCAGGGTTGTGATCCTGCTTGCAATTCTGTTCCTACCGCACAAGATCCTGAACTCCACCATCTCATGGTCACTGCAGCCAAGGCTGCTCTCAGCCTTCACCACTTCAACCAGACCCTCCTTATTAGTGAGTATAAGATCCAGCAGTGCTCCTCTCCTGGTTGGCTCATCCACCATCTGCCTCAAGAAGTTATTATCAATGCACTGGAGGAGCCTCCTGGACTGTGAATGGCTGGCTGTGTAGGCATTCAGCAAATATCTGGGTAGTTAAAATGCCCCATGAAAACCAGGGCCTGTAACTGGGAGGCTGCTGCCAGCTGTCTCTGCAGAAGGCCTCATCAACTTCCTCATCCTGATCAGGTGGCCTGTAATAGACACCCACAATAGTATCACCCATGCCAGCCTGCCCCTTGATGTGCACCCACAAACTCTCAACTCCTTTTCTGCCACTGGACAGAACTCAATACACTGCAGTTGCTCTCTCACATAAAGAGCAACTCCACCACCTCTCCTTGTTGGCCTGTCCTTCCTAAAAAGGACATAGCCACCCATGACCACATTCCAGTCATGTGAGCTGTCCCACCATGTCTCTGTAATTGCCACCAGACCATAACCCCTTGACCGCACACAGGTTTCTAAATCCTCCCGTTTGTTCCCCACACTGTGTGCATTGGTGTACAGGCATTTCAGGGGGTGAGCTGGGCGCACTGATTCCACCCCAGGGAGGTGGGAGGCCTTCTGTCCTTTACTAATACTAGAACACTGTCCCACTGGTGCCAACACAACTACAACCCCATCCCCCTTCTAATCTAGTTTAAAGCTCTATGAATGAGCCCAGATAATTCTTGTCCTAGAACCCATTCCCCCTGGAGCTTAGACCTTTTTCATGTATTACCATCAGGCCTGGTGTCTTATAAAACCAGCCAAGATCAAAGAACCCAAAGCCCTGCCTGTAGCACCAGTCTCGGAGACAAGTGTTTATGGACTGGATCTTTCTATTCCATCCCATGTCATTGCCTGCAACTGGAAGGAGGGAAGAGAAAATAACTTGCACCCCAGACCCTTTCATCAACTGCCCCAAGTCCTTGAAGTCTCTCTTCATTCCCCTCAGACTACGGGATGCTGCTTCCTCCTCACCTATCTGGAAGATCGGTAGTGGGTAATTAATCCTCCTTAATTGAATTTTGCATACCTTGACTCTTGTTATTTTAATTTAGAAGATTAATGACTTTTGTTTGAAAGTATAATAGTGTTTGAGAGGATTGCAACTTAAATGAAAGCGAATACTTCTGGTCAGTTCATCTGGCGTGGAAATGGAATTCATGAAAACTACTGTAAAAGAGATGCAAGAGGAAAGCCTTGTTCACATGCAAAATTATAAACAATGGTTGTGTCAGTTGGAATTCTTCATATATTTCTTTTGGGCCCAGTACTTTTCTTGTAGTCACTAATGACTATATAAAGAAATAAAGAATATGCTTCTTAAAAATAAAGATTAGAAATAAAGAAATAAAGAGTCTTAGAGAATTCATCACTATGTTACAGGAAAAAAAAAAAACCAGAATGCAAAATAATCTTGAAAAAACAGAGGCATCCTCTGAAAAAATGAATGTGGAATAATTCAACTTGCTGTCTTGTCACAAAAATAATCAGCAGAGATACTCAGTGGGATTAAATGTCTAGATAGCAGTTCTGCAGAAGTTTTACAGTTAGTAAACAACAAGTAAAATAGGAGTCAACAATGCCATACTGCTGCTAAAACGTTATCACAGGAATATATAATTCCTCTTCTCTGATCAGTTTTGGTAAAGCCTCAGCTCTACTATATTGTCCAGGACAGTCAAGAAATGTATGAAGAAGATTTGTTTGAAGAAATTCCAGGTAAAAAAGCACTAGAATTTTAGAAAAAACATGTTGTACCAAAAAAGGATTACCATAGGAAAGAGGGTTTTTTGGTCGTTTTGTTTGTTTGTTTATTTGTTTTTTCAGATTTGATGATAATATTTATCTACTCTTCCTATGAAGGAAATGTTGGAAAACACTTAAAGAATTTAAATCACATATGAGATGATCAGTAAGAAATTGATTCTACAGATACTGATGGACAGGAACAGATTTCCTGGGAGTGTGGACCATTTGATATCTGGGATTGGAAGAATAGGTTAGACAAATGTCTGTCAATCATGACATGTTTAAGCATGACAGCCTTTTTGCCTCAAAGAAGGAAGTTCATTCAATAATCTCTCACAAACTATCAGTCAGTATCTTTCTGTTAAAAGGTTGGCTACAGATGCTGACAGCGAGTTTAAAAAAATTCTAACCTTTTGTATGGCGTTTAAAAGTTTTAGTTATCATACAATTTTTACAACATCCTCTTAATATATCTTTTTTAATTTAAGTAGATCATCTCTTTACATTTTATGGCTTCCTCATTTGATTTGCTCTTCCATTGGAGTACTATGGTGTGCCAAATGTAATGACTACGCATAACCAAAATCAGTCCCCATAATGTTAGGGATTTAACATACACACATACTCATATCTTAAAAAAAACCTTAGAGTTAAAAAAAAATAAATATATATATACTAATTGGAAGTAATGCCAATACTATTATCTGTGTTTTTTTAAGACAGAACACTAAAACAAAAGTAACTGAATTACGTGGGGAAACTTATATACTGAAACTAGCTGTTTTGAGTCTGAGTCCTTAAAGGCAAGGCCCTATATCTTTGTCAAGTAAATGCTGTAGAAAAATAAATTCATCCACAGTACTCAGAAAAATGAATTTAAAGTGTATAATCAAAAGTTATATATTTAGTTCCTCAAACTCTAAAGTTTTAATTATGTGAAATTTAATGTGTTCCTTTTTGTTCACCATCTTCATTGATATCCCCTCAATGAGCCCATTCATTTCTCATTTATATCATATATATATTTCTCATTATATCGTCTTAAAAAGATTGTGGAAAATTAGGTTTTTTGCTTCCAGAGATAAATAGTCAATTAGATACAGAATGAAGACTTAAAAGTAGTTTTGTATAGTTTCCTAATAGCACAAAGTATTCTCTAGTACCATCTGTCTCACCACCATCTGAGTTGTTAGGCTGATTTCTCTTCAGGTGGCACTGCTTTCATGACAGGCTTCAACCATTACTAAAGCTTAGAGTTGAAAAAAGATCTTTTTATGTTCTAGGCTCTTAATCCTCTCATAATAAGAGAGTATACAGCATTAAGAGTGTAACTCACAGCATCAGACAAGGTTGTCTAATCAAGGACATCACTGTCTGAAGTGTCCTGTTTCCTTTGTAGTGGTGATTAAGAATTATGTAGCAAAAAAAGGCAGAGAGTAATTAAGAAAGGAAGGAATCTGGCTTGTTTTATGAATCCTATTTTAAGAGGTTTCCTTCTGAAGGAGAAATTCATTGGAAGCTTTCTTTCCAAATTTCAGTGATTAAGAACTGATACAGATGTTTCTTAAATCTTTTGTTTGGTATTGCAATTAGTTCTATTGTACATGACACAAGAACATTTTGAAAAGATCAGTGAAAAGGTTCAAGATATAGAAGACTAAAAAATAGTAAGATTATTAATCTCAAGAATGAATCTTGGAAAGAACTATTTATTTATTTATTTATTTATTTATTTATTTATGCGGACTAACTGTTATATTGCTATAGAAGCATATCTAGGCATGTTATTGTGCAAGGTGAAGTCAAATAACTTCACTCTTCAGGGGCTTGTTTTTCTCTCTTGCCTGTTTGTGTAGTCTAAACAGAGCCACCCATGATTACTGTGCTGTAGGAAAAGCTCAAATACACTTCAAGATTTTTATTTTGGTTTGCTTTTTCTGTTGGCATGGGAAAACAGCAGTTGAAAAAAACCCCACCCAACAGATGGTTTTTGCATTCTGTTACAAGCAGATGATAGGTGCTCTGACTAGTATTATGCAGATAACATTGTCTACTAAAAGTTTTGAAGAAATTATGATTATGCCTAAACTAAGCAGAAAAATGTCCATATCACAGAATCACGGAATGGTAGGGGTTGGAAGGGACCTCTGTAGATCATGTGATGTTAAAAGGTGAAGTATCTGTATATTTCAACATATGCACAGTAGTATGTTTCTTTGTATATAAATATAGATAGATAAGCTGGGAAACTAGGAACAATACTAGTTTCCAAAGCAGTGCTGACTCTCTATTCAAATGACATGTTTTGATTATATGTCCCCAACTTTGCTGTCAGGGCCACAGCACTGTAATAAAACTTTTATCTCTGCACATTTGAGCATATTGAAATACCAAGTAGATGGGTCTCAGTTTCCTCACTGGTTTGTATTTCTTTTTATTTGATTTTTCCTGGAAAAATACAAATAATTATATTGCCTTTTTGTCTTTTCATAAAAACACTGCATTGGAGGAGTCTCTGGTGCAGCTTAGAAAAATATATTTCCCTTTTGTATACAAGTGAAACTTAATTTATCTAAAATTCCTTACCATTACCATAACACGCAGTCTTTCGGTCAGAGACTGAATTCCAGCATCATTTCAGAGTAAGCAGCAGTTGTAATGATTCCTTTTCTGCTTTTCTAGATGTTTTTCTCTTCAGAAATAGAATACTGTCTAAAAATGTAAGTTAAAAAATTAACCAACAAAACAAAAACCTCATGTCATGTGTAGTAAAGTTTCAGAATATCAAAACTCAGTCTAAAGCTGATCTAATGTAAAGATAAGTGATGTCTCAGAAACAGGTACTCATAATGAATAGGTAGATGTAGTGTCAAAGGGGAATGAGCCATAGCAGTCATATCAGAAATACTATTTTTGTTAAAAGCTTAATAAGGGAAAAAAACAGTATTATTCTTCTGCTAAGCCTTTTGTCACATGCTATGTATTGTCCCTGCTGTATGACCTTTTAAAATGGCATTTGTTTTTAAATCTCTACATTGCATTAGAAATTAATTTCTGAGAATAAAAAAATATTTCTTAGGTATTATAATAAGAAAATTTAGGAGCAATGGCATGCAAGCAAGAGGAAGAGTACTAAATTTTTAGTAACCTTCTTCAGACTCCCAGAACTGCATATTATTTTTCTATATTGGGTTATCAGGTCCAAAACAATTTAACAACTTTGCCAAATTTTCTTTGCCAAAACGGCAGGCAGCCGGCATCAATGAAGCTATTTTAGCATTGTTTTTACAGTGACGTATTAGTTTACTAATACACATTTGCCCAACTGAATTTTACTAATCTAAAAGAAAGACATCTAGTCCAGTAGTCATCTAGCCAACCTAATGGACTCAACAGTTGAATATAGCTTATCTGAACAAAGAAGATAGGGCATATGCTGCGCAAGATGAGTCCTCTATCAGTGTGATGAAAGTATGTGCATTAGATAAACAAGTGAAAGCAGAAATTCAGTATACAGTCTGAAGATAGCTTCAAATGTTTATGCAAGTGACAGTCAACTATGTGGATGAACCTTGATTACTAGTACTCAATCAGTACTGCTGTTAACCACAGAGTTAAATGTGGCAAGATAAGTTTATGAAATAAAAGCATATAAGCATAATACTTTAACTGCTTAACATTTGTGTGTGCGTGTTTTGATTTCCCTTCAGATCAGATTTTACACCACCTCAATATAATTTGTGTTGTACCTCTCGCATCCCAGCTTTTTCTGATTATCATGTTGGGGAAAATATGATGTATTAAGATAAATACCCAAAATAATTATGTTCCTACAGGATTTTTAAAAGACTGTAATTTGAATATGGCAGCCTATGTACCACCAACAGAGTACTTTGTGAAAGGATAACATATATCTCTGAAGAGATAATAGAAAATCTTTTTTTTAATTTAGCCCAAAGAACAAAAATGTGTAAGAAATCAAGTCTCATTAGTTCTAGTGCTCACTAAATTGTTTGTTTAATTTTATTACAGTGTGATTTTTCCTGTATGTAGAAAAGTTTTAACTTTAAATTAAAATGTTAAAAGCCAAGTGTTAGTTTAAAACCAACCTCCCACTGGTGCTTGTTAGGACCCTAATATTTTAATTTGTAATTGACTGTAAATAACTGTAATGATTTTTTAACTGAAAAAATAGGTCTGAGGAAGTATAAAACAAGACAACTGAAAAAAATAGTTGCAAGGAGAATGTGAACTGCTACTGTTGTCATGGCAGTTTAATTCATTTTACTTTATAGCTACATCAATTTAGGAGCATTTGCAGGGACAGTTATTGTATGTCAGCTGAGGAACAGTAATATCTTAAGATAGGTCAACTTGTTTACTTGTTATGATCTGCCTATATGCTGAGACTGAAAATTTTAAATGTTAAGAGTTTCACTTTATTGAATAAAATAGAAGAATGAAAGATGTTAGTTGTCTTGTATCATCCAATATTCTTGATTTACATCTAGGTTAGTATCCACAGACTTGAAAAAATATCTGGAAAGAGTTGGGCTTGGAATGGATGGATGATTCACTTTGCTCCAAAACTTCTTGTGGTGGGTTTCATATTAGTGGTCTAGAATGAAACCAGGATTGTCTTCAGATGTTTATTATTTTGTTAAAATTCAATTATTTTGTTTGAAAATTCACAACTTTATTAGTGTGGTAGGAAGAGACATTTTAGGTTCTCATATTACAAGGGAAGCAGGATCACAATTCTTGAGTGAGAAGATCATCACTGAGGTAGAGTATCTCAATTAATTTTAGCTATTTACATTTATATTACTTATTTTGCTATGTCTTTCTAGGCTCAATAGCCAATGAAGAGAAATACATAATTTAAGCCATGGTTCAGATGACGTATGTCAGATATCTATAGTAATATGGAATGGATCATTCTTCAGAAATACTTAGATGTTTGTAGTGCCCATCCTGTTTCCATAAAGGTTCTCTATGTATAGAATAATGTGGAATAGACTGGGGCAAGATAGAATCTGAATTTTACCCTTCTAATATGCTTTCATTACTGGGAAGGCAGCCCAAACCTCATCAGCTTAATCTAAAATGATAGAAAGAATGAATTAAAAGAAGATAAACATGTTTTTAATGGTAGAAGTAAAAAAAAAAAAAAAACTCCTGTCTTTCACATATAGATGTAGTTACTTGAAATTACAACTACTACTACCAAAAAGAAAACATTAGGATAAAAATGTAAGTCCATGTGCAGAAAGCTCTAAGCAAAAGATGATAGAAAACAAGAACTGCACAATACAGACCTTTAGACTGAAAATTCTATTAACTACAAAAATCGCTATACAAAGTGAAAATTTCAGAAGGTAAATACAATTTTTAAAGCTACTCTTGCAATTTAAAGTGATATTTGAAGTCCAATGCACGTATTTATTTTCCTATGGAGAAAGTAAAAAATAATTAAAAAAAATAGTTTTTAACGTGGCTGAAATATCTGCATTCATCTATTTGAATTATTTTTATATACGCTTAAGAGCTATATCTAAGTATTTAATGTCGAGGTACTGTTTGGAGATACTGGATGAACCTTTCTGAATTGAAACAGAATGCATTCAAATGGAAGCCCAGTCTTACAGAGTCCCACAGCTATTGACAATTCTGCTACTACTTTTGATTAAAATACATTTGGCCTCAAGTGACCAGTAGTGCCTGATCAAATTTTGGGATTTGTCAAGACCAACTAATTGAAAGTTTTTAAAGAAAGTTTGAAACAATTTCATTTTATTGGAACTCAAAGATTATTTCCATTTTTTCTGTTATGCATTTACCAAAAATGAATTTAGCATGAGGAAAAAAAATAAGTAGCAGAAAAGCATCTCTGTAAAGCAGCAATATAAGAAAATGTGCATTTCTTTCCTTTTCAGTAGATATACTTGCTCTCTTTTAAACAGAACTTATCACAAGCTCAACTCTTGTCTTAATATTTTATAACCTTAAACCTTATAAAACTTTAACTCTGATATAAAAGTTTAATACATCAGCAGAAGATAGTTGCTGAATAAGAATGTTTTGAAAGGGGTTCTTTAGTACAAAGAAGAAAGCACTGAAGTCATTTGTGAATATTTCATGTTACAAGAATCAGCTTCAATGTCAACCTTCAGTTTTTTGACAAAAAGACCATCAAAACGTTAGTTATAACCTTTGGAAAAGGTTACATTAGTAATATCAAGCATAGAAGCCTATGAAATGTTTGCAAGCCTTTGTGTTTTTAATATGCATGTTTCTTATGTCAGTTAAAAAGATCATAAGTACATTTTGAAATAAACATTGGTAAAAGCTTTACCTTCCAGAAAGTATTTTAAAGGAAAAAGAATAAGGAGGAAATGATTGTTATGTATTTCAAATTGAAGTCTTTGCTAACCCCATTTTATCATAGGAATGAAATAGTATCAATTGAACAAATTTTCAGTTAGTTCCAACTGACAATACCATTGCATTTTTTGTGTCCAATCCTCAACTCAGAAATAGCTTCTAGGACTGAAATGAGGGACATTTTATTTTGGTTTGTCTTCTCTTTGCTTCCTCTCCATGCCCCAGTTGCTCAGTAGTTCACAGCAGTGTGCAATACAGGTCACCTTTCCACTGACTACACAGGTTATGGCAGCATTGATGTAAGGAGAGCTGTATTCAGAACAAAGGAAACAACTTCACAAATGAGCTTTCCTTCTTTCTTCCCCTCTCTCACCCTTTCTCTCCTTTTTCTTCTCGTTCCACAGCATTGGGCTGTACTGCTGTTGTTGCCTCATGAAAATACTACTTTATAAACTGCAAACATAATAAAATTGTTAGTCATGACAAATGACCCAAGTCAGTCTTTCCCATTAAGTCCTCTTAATGGCTGCAGTATGTATTGTGTTGTACTGAAGAATAAGAGTATAGCCTCTGCAGGAATTATACTACCAGTTTTTCCCACAAATAAATCAGATAACCACGAATTGTCTTCCTGTTTAAGAGTATTCATAAAGTCTCCACTATGAGTTTTCTGTGGAGGCAAAAGTTTCCCAGATTGCTGGAACCCTGCACAGCTTCTGTGTACTAGGTGTTTGGCGTTTTTTGTTTGCTTGGTTGTTTGTTTTTAAATAAAGGTCTGGTTCTAATTTCATTACATACAAATTTTCATGGGGACTTTAAGAAGATATGAATCAATAAAATTTATGTAAAATTCACTCTTCACATCTGGAAGGAATGGATTTGAAAGATACTACCAATAACTGACTTACTAAAGAAATACAGGATTCAGGAAAGACAGAACGAGGGATAAAATGCTTGCCAAGGTGTCTGCTCTGCATCATCTTAAATCTACGACATGTGATTCAAGAGATGATTATAAAAAGTATTTCCTTTAAATACAATCAGTGTGGTGGTATGTTACGCATTACAGAGCACACATACACACATACACAAAGAGATCTAATTTTAAGGCTACTGAAAAACTCTTAGAAAGAAACTACGCCTGTAATTTAAGTTTTTAAGAAAAGTGTTATCTTCATTAAAAGTAAAATGTGAATCCTAAACTAAATAGGATGGAAACTAAATCACTATCACATCACCTTTTTTGAGAAGTAAAAGACAAAAACCTGATGCTAAATTAAAGATCACAGTGTCTGACTTAGGTAGTGTCTGCTCACATATATTAACATAAGGAAAGAGTATCAAATGCTTTACTGGATTTCTTAAGAAAAATAAAATTATCCACAATGAATCCAGAGTTTTCTTCTAAGTGGTAATAGCCAACTTAGAGCTTATTGTTTTTCATATGTGGGGATTCTTTTCCAGTCTCCTTGAGTCTGCAGTTATCAACACTGAATTTAATCTACTTTTGTTAGCATTCAAATGTATTACTCAGACATTCAAAAATGTGAGAACTTTCTTATACTTCTATGATCAGATTAGATTTCATTATCCTTAATAATTTCAATAAAAGATTTTACATTCTGATTTTTATTGGGTAAATAATTAACAAGAAACCCAGCAACACGAATGATTCAGTGATGCCTCTTCAGGGATCTCTTAATTCTGAAAAATGGCTGTTCATTCCAATCCTTTTTCTGTGTTTTAGCTAGTTATTAATTCATTACAGGTCTTCCCTTTCCTTTAAAACATGATAGGTTCTTTCAGAGTCTTTGATGGGAGAACTTAACAAAAGTTTTATTGGAAAACAGAGTACATATTTTTCGTATCATATTCACATACTTGCCAATTCCTTTGCATGACTCAGCTAAAACTTGTGGGGGCAGGATTTCTTCCATGGAAGCCAGTTTAAGACTTCCAATTGTATCTTATGTATTCAAGTGTATATGAATGATGTTCCTTATTTTATTTTTATATCAATTTCCCTGTAAGAGAATTCAGACAATGGCTAGATGTTTTTTTAAAGATAGTGTCATACCAGTGGCTTCTGTCCATTTTTCTAATACCAAAGCTGATTTAAGAAATAGCTTATAGTACAGAACCAAGAGTTTAGCAGTTTGCTGTGTATTTCATAGAAAATTAATGTAAGAATAACAAATTATCCAGACAATTTGTTGTTTTCTATTTCATAAATTTATTCCAGAACCCTTTTTCAAAGCAATTTCATTTTCTAACTGCTTGTCAGATTTTGTTTCCAGTAAAAAGAAGACATCTGGTCAGAGAAACTACATGTGTTCCTCTGTGACTGAACTCTGTTGTAAATAGAAAATGAGATAGGATACATGAAAAAAGAAAACAAACAAAAACAAAACAAAACTGAGTGAAGCATAGGATTTTCCATATTTTTAAAACCTTGATAAATGTGTATTTTTGTACAGTCTCTTTTCAGGTATGATTCATTCTTTCAGTGTGTGGTATTACAATATTTCTGCTATCAATTTCTTGTGCTAGAGCTATTGTCTTTATTTCAAATGAGTCTCAAAAAAAAAAAAAAAAAAAAAAAGTAACAGGTGTCCAAGCACATAAAACTGAAAGATTGTTCAGTTCTTACCTTCATTCTGTCAAGCTTTTTTAAATGCATCAAAAAATACCAGTTTATAATAATAATAATAAAAAATAGAGTGGGAAGGAAGGTCTGTTTGTATTTTTTTATCTGAAATACAAAGAAAAGTGAGAGACATGATAAAAATGAAGACTCTTAGTAAGTAAATCCAAAGAATTTTTTTTAGAAATGCATAATTTTGAAATTGATTATATTTAATTTATGTTATCAGATATTTAGTAATTGTTAAAAGCTCAGCAAATAGCCTTCTGCCTTTGTTAGTACAAGGACACATTGTGACATGTCACATATAGATCATTTGAGGCTCAGTGAAGCTCATTTGAGCTAATGAAATTTTACCATTTATTTACAAAAGGAAAGGATTAGCTTCATCATGATCTTACATTACTCATACATAACAAAGCATCTTTTGGAAAGGAAGAGCAGGAGAGAGGAAAAGAGGAGTAATTTAAATGCCATATCAATGTTCTCAGCAATTGTTTATTCTCTGCATGAAATATTTACTGAAGCATACTGTCTCCTAAGATAAATGCCAAAGTTCAGGCAACAGTCCAAGCCCAGGACATGCAATCAGAACATATACCTGCCTGTTACTGACTAGGCTGGGTGTCTAAAATCTCTGATTTTGGGGATTTTTGTTTTGTTGGTTAGGGGTTTTTTGTGTGTTTTTGTTTGGCTGGTTGGTTGGTTGTGGGTTTTTTGTTTGTTTGTTTTTTGTTTTGTTTTGTTTTGTTTTAATTTATTTAACTTCTAAATTACTTAACAGAAAGAAAACTCCTTTAATGACAGAATTCTGATAGCTGTTACTATTTAACAATATTGGCTCTCGAGTCTTCTGGAAGCTTCTAATTTTTCTTACAAATGGAGGAAAATAGTATGAGAAAGAGATTCTTCCTTTTGAAGAGATCAATTCAACTACTTTGATTACTAATACCTGATGTCTGTGTTTTTGTAATACAGTAACTGATAAACAATTGCAGAATTATAAGAACTTGTAATGTGATGGTGAGTTAAGCTGCGAACAGATTCTGTGACCAACATTTTTCTGTGTCATTTTTAGACAAATTGAACTTAAAAAAAAACCTTAAATAAAAAGCAAGCCCCTACATTTTAATTTAATTTCTTATTTTAGGTAAGTCTGAAGGAATCTGAATTATTTGTGAAAGCTTGTCCTAAAAATGTCTAGGAGCTGTTAAAAGTTACCAGTAGTTTTTGATGTTCTTAATAAGTAAGATAAAACGTGAGTGTGAGTTTGGGGGGCCAAATCCAGTATTGGCATTCCTCAGTCTGATAAATAGGGAAGTGAAGGCAAAAGCCATTTCCCTCCTATGTGCCTCCCCACACAAGAGCCCATATGTGGCTCTCAGCCTTGACTAAGCACACCTAGCTCTAGGCATCTAGTTAAGACATAAAGATAGGAAACATGAGAACTTCCCATAATAGTAGTAGGAAAATAAAAGTATTTTCAGGTAATCTAGCTCATTTTAGGTTCGTTACATGCTAATTCAGTATGATGGGTTGAGCCTTTCTTCATTAGAATCCTCAGCATTCTGACTTCTTCAAAGGGAGGCAAGAGTGAAACGGGGACATATGATAGTGTTGTAAAAGGTACGCAATCAGCCTCCATTTATGTAGATCTGGGAAGACTGAGAAATCACTTCCAGCAGACACTTCCAAGTCTGTTGCACTCTAAACCATTACTCTCAGATCACTGTTAGGCCATGGGATGGGCACCATGTAGAATCCTGCCTACAAAAAGCATACTTCCATACTTCCGTGAGACCAAGATTATTCCAGAAAATTAGATTTGTTATGATAATAAATATCCTGTGGGTTTCTTTTCTCATCTACTCTCTGTTCTCTCTCCAGATTAACCTATGACATGAACATTAAAGGAAGGTGCAAGTAGAATTCAGTATCAGGCAGATTAAATTAATTAAATTAATTAGATTAATTCAGTATCAGGCAGATTTTCTCCAGGCTGTTCAGCCTGGAGAAAAGACGACTCAGAAGGGATCTGTTTAATGTTTATAAATATCTAAAGGGAATGTGTCTAGAGGATGGGGCCAGAATTCTCATTGGCACCCAAGAATAGGATGAGAGGCAACAGGCATAAATTGCAGCATAGGAACTTCCACCTGAACATAAGGAAGAACTTTACTGTGAGAGTGACTGAGCACTAGAACAGGTTGTCCAGAGAGGTTGTGGAATCTCCCTCCCTGGAGATATTCAAAAGCCACCTGGAAAAAATCCTGGTTCATGTGCTCTAGGAGTCCCTGTCTGAGTAGGGTGGTTGGACTAGATGAACTTCAGAGGTCCCTTCCAACCTCAAACATTCTGTGATTCTGTGAAATGGCATTTGGAAACAGCTCTATTTTTATTATGGACAAAAATCCAAATAGGTACAGATTTTTACCTTTTAATTTATGAGCATGAACCTGCTAACCTTCAACGAGACTGTTACTATTAGGATTTCAAATACCTTTTTTAAAAAAAATGTATGAGGTCTTAGAAATTCAGAAACAATAATGTATTTTTCTACTAATTCAACTGAACAAATTTGGTGTATAAGCCACATTTAACTGAGAGTGTTCTGCATGCATATGGGTTCAATGCTGCAAAGCTGTCATCCATTATGGTGTTTATTCTTAGCATAATACTAGAATAAACTGAGTCAGTATACCTCATATCAAAGGAAAAAGTATAGAAAAGCAAACTGATGTCCTTACACATGACCGTGCGTGAAGTGTTTCAAAGAGTGACACTCTAAAAAAGGCACTCTTTGGAGATGTATCAAAATGATGCAATGGTTATTTCTTGCATAAACAGAGACCGACAAAGAAATAAGTATTTTAAAACCACATAACAGGTTTATGTAGACTTAAATATTACTGATTTAATAAATCTAAACTAAGGAAATCTAAACACCTACATATTGGAAATCTTCGAATAAGGGTGATCCATTAATTTTTTAAAATTTGCTATTCAGGATTGAGGCAAATGAACTCTCCCTTGCATCCTACTGTTTTGTTTGCCTTAAGGATTGTTAATCAATCAATCAGCAAGTATTGCAGGTACCTCCTTACAATAAAATTTGTAACTAAGCTCGCTATCCTTGAACATTAAGTGAGAATTACATGCTGTTGTATTTAGCCAGCTACATGTCAACTTGATTTGGCAGGCAGTCGTTGATATATCTAAGTCTCTTTAAACATCTCTACTAAGAAGCCTTAAGAATAGCATCAGTAATATTTAATTCAGCAGACTAAAATACTAAAACTTTTATTGCTATTCTTTTATTTCTTATTTGTTTGTTGTTGTTTGTTTGTTTTTTTTTTAAGCAAGAGAATTAGGTATGTGTTTCTGATACAGAGATTATACTTTAAAAATGTTCATTTATCACTCCCACAAAGTGAATGCATGGGGAATCATAATATTGCCATGTGCTTCTTATATGAGACAGCTGATGGTGCCACTGTCTACCAACTATATGCAAATAACTGTTGAGGATGACAGTTGTGTTACTCCCACTTAGCAGCTTTGGTGGGACCCTTTCAGCTTGAGCAGAGATTTGTCTTAAAGAACATTTGTAAAATGTGAGCAGTTAAGAGAATATTTATCCATTGCTTACCCTGTAAGTGGCTACTATAAACCTATATTCAGCAGTTTCCTTAGTTAATAAAAAGTGGAATTCCTTTTTGCAGACTTTACACAAATCCAAACCTCTGAGCTTGTATTTCATTATTTATAATTCCTATTGCATAGCTGGATGCATATACCGATCCTCTTCAATGCTGTTCTTGTTTGTTAATTTTATTAAATCTATATTTAAAAGTACGCTTTAGCAATATAACTATTAAGGAATATAAAAACAAACAAATATTTTTTTTGCATTTAATGGTCAAAACAATACCTTCTCCAATTCCTTTATTTATTTTTAAATCTTTCTACAGGCTTTCAGGAGCAGACTTTAAACTGGCATTCATTTTGCTTGACTTTAGTGCCTGTAATGTAGATATTCAGAGGTGGTCTAGCAATTGAAGCACAGGTTGTCAGAAGAAAAAACAGTTAAGGCATCCAGAGGGCTAGTCATCTCTTTGCTAAGGTAAATCCCTGTAAATGTCCAGATGAGTAGTTCTCTAGGGTCCAGTAATAGCTTCATTCAAATCCCCTTACATAGATACATACTGTCATTTGACATGCCCTATGATACGTCTAAGATACGTCCATGAGGTTGACATATACTACACTGGATCTAGAGGAAAACATGCTCTATGTATTTCCATTTGAAGACCGGACAAGGAATGTGAGAGCATCTTAAACTACTTCAGGGATCCTGTATGTAGGAAGTTGAGCTGATATCTTATAGCATAAAGAATGCCATAAAGTGAATTTTTTTGTGTTCAGGGCATAAAGCCTTTTGTCAGCAAGGACTAATTTTAAAAGTACAGATGTATCTTGGGTTTGCTTAGTGAACAAATAAGCTGTAGAAAAGATAATGTTCTAATCTTGAGTGTAACATTGTATGTTTTACTAATTTCTCTAATTTAAAATAGCATTATAATAGGGTAACATAATTACCTGTGATACAAAATCCTCATTCCTTAATTAATACATATATACAGCAGCCTCTGTTGCTAATACAATAAAAACAAACAAACAAACAAACTATATCAAAGAGAAGATGGACTGTACTGTAATTTGTTTTTGACTAGTGTGATTTATTTTTGGAAGAAAAGTTATTAACCATGTTATATTCTGATTTATGCTCACATAGCACAGCTATAGTAACATAATTCCATGCTAATTACCAGAATTAGGAACAGTGTTTCAGTGGAGAAAGAAGAGTTGTTATTAGTGATGTTAAGAAGAAAAAAAAAAAAAATCCTGAAAATATTTAAGATTCAAATAACACGACTATTTCTATTTCTTAAATTCTTGCCTATATTCTGCAATCTTTTATTAAGTTTTGTGGACAGAGAGCAAAGATATTCATTATATTTTGCTAGCCATTTTTTAAAATGTTTGAAGTTTTTAATTTTAAATTTTTATTTAATGGGACATTCACTGAATTTATTGCTTGAAGGGAGTGCTGTCTCTTACATCAGGAGTTTGAAAGCACTGAAGAAGTGATGGATTTATAACAGTTAAACCCAGAAGGGACCATTACATTGACTTAAGTCACAGAGCACATACCCAGATTTCACTGAGTTACCTGTATGCCCAATAAATAAACACCAATCTTACAAGATTGAGATCAAGAAATAAAATCTATCCTTCTATCATCAATAGATGAAGAATAGATCATGTCTAATCAATCTCTTTGTTAGACCGACTGTCCCAATGAATTAAAACCTAGGGAAGATTTTGCTACTTAAGCACACCTATAAATGAACTAATGACATATGATGGAGGTATAATCAGCCTCTGGTGAGTGCTCAACTGCTAAAAAATCACTCATAGAATAGTTATTAAAGGCTTTTTTTAAGCTGAAAGGACATTTAATACAGTTGGGTCTTGAAGCCAATTTCATTCACTATTTTAATAGCTTGAATAGTATAATAAAAAAAAAACATATGCATAGAACCTCCAGGTGAAGGACAAAAGTCTTCAAAAAATGTTTGCAAACCTAAGTCTGAGCTCACATTGATCTTGGACCATTTGGGAGGAAAAGAGAAAAAAAACAACAACAAAAACCAAAACCAACAGCAACAACAAAAAAACAAACTGAAATCTAGATGTTGAAACATAAGGCTCAGACACACAAGCAAATTACCCTTAGGTACTGCTTTACTGCTTTAATAATCAGAGAAGTGTATATCCCACAGTAAATGCAAGGTAATTTGAATTAACTTATTCCTCTTGCAACAAAGGAAAAGCTCTTTCACATTTGTAGTACCTGTGGCTAAGATTAGAAATTTTGACCAGCTGATGTGTACTGCTTTTCAGGAACAGGCTTAGCTACAGACATAGTTAAACTCTGAAAAAGGTTATCATAGATATCTGTGAATCTCATTCACTGAAAAGTTTTGAGTTTTGAGAATTAGACAGACATCTTCCAGTAATTGTCTAGGTGCACTTAACTCTAACTAGGAAGATAGGTAACTAACTTTTCAAGATTATTTTAGTTCAAGTATCTACATCGTTGTCTGGTTTGCTTTTCTTCCAATTCTCTTGAATTTCCCTTGTGAAATTCCAGAGGAAAAGGAAGCACAAAAAGGTCTAGAGAGCTGGAATCTCTCCATCACTATTCAGAGATTTTTCTTTGTGGCTCCAAGCAGGTCATCACCTGCAGCTGTAACTGCACGGGTTCTCTTGGTCTTTTCCCCACAGAACAATGTCCGTTTCTGGAACAGATGGTGTAGATTGTCTTCACAGAATCACAGAATTATTGAGGTTGAAAGGGACCTCTGGAGGTCAGCTGGTCCAATCCCCCTACTCAAGCAGTAACAGCTAATGCAGGCTGCCCAGGACCACATCCAAATGGCTTTTGACTGTTTCTAAAAACGGAGATTCCCCAACCTGCCTGGGCAGCCTGTGCTAGTGCTCAGTCACTTTCACAGTAAAAAAAAAATATTTCTTGATTTTCAGGAAGAGCCTCCTGTGTTTCAGTTTGTGTTCCCTGCTTTCTGGTTCTGACACTGAGCATGACTCCATCCTGTTTGCACCATCCCTTCAGTTGTAGTGTGAGCGCTGGCTTGTCCATGCTGATAATGACTGGCTCCCTCTGGAACAAAACAGCTAAATTATCATTGTGGAAATCATTTATCAGCGTTTATCACTAAATACAGCCCAGTCATTACATCTTTCGTTGTATATCACGTGTATCTCCATGATATTTCTTATCATGGGCTTTATCAAAAAATGTTTTAACAGGTTATTTGTTTAGTTTTTCATCATCAGGATTGTGTGTGAAACCTTTACCATGTAGCTGTGCTGTTAAATTCCTGTCAATTGTCAAGTTGGATTTTTGCAACCCTAAATTGAACTTGGTTTAAGAGAAAACTATTTTATAACACTTCCACAACATTCTCAGATTAACATTTAAACATTTATAGCATTTTCTACTTTTAAGTGCTTAACTCTGTAATTTTGTATGTCTTAGTATGGAATGCAATCTGATCAGTTAAAATTATTTCCTTTTGGTTTCTCCTCATGGAAACCAAAAGTGCCCCAGAATAATCCTGTTAAACTAATGTACCATTTGTTCATAAATGACATCTGTCTACACATACTGTCTTGGTACCAATGCTATTTGAAAGATATAAAAGTCCTCAGCTCCCCCTTGCAAGCTGATGCCAGATCTCCCCCTTGCAAGCTGATGCCAGATCTCTCAATTTATCAGCATCCTTGCTGATAAATTGAGGAAGTG
>NW_010307180.1:0-11299 GCF_000700745.2 Antrostomus carolinensis
CTGAACACACAAATGGCCGCACTGACGGGGCAGCAGATCTGCCCTCACACCCTGGCTACTCCTTAAGAAGCGCCCGTGCTGTTGTCTTTCCCCGGCAGCACCCTGTGGCCATGGCTGAAGGGCTGCTCCATACAGGCAGACACAGTGTCCATGAAGCTTCAAGGTGTGAGCGGTGTGGCATGACTTGTGTGATGTTTGAAAAGTTAGTTAACATTTACAATACGTGTGCACAGCAATTAAAGTAATTTTATCCATTTACCTGTTATCTCCAGAGAGGATTGTTGGTAGAGTACAAGCTCCGCCGAGGACAGCCAGCACCAACTCCGTGCTCCTTCCATCAGCTGCCGCATGCTTGAGACCTGCGAAGCAGGGGAATCTCCATCAGACACCAAAAGTGTGTCACCTTCTTTCTGCCACTTTTCCATTAACAGGACACACTCACTGAAACTGGGAACTAAAAAGGGGGGGAGGCTGTAAAACCAAACACCTCCCAGGCGTGAGGCCAGCCCTGCTGACAGCGCTTTGCAGACCTGGCCTGGCCTACAGCAGCCCCAGAGCAGGGCTGGCAGTGTCTTGGGCTCCAGCCCCACCACAGAGGCCCAGGGCCTGCAACACCCAGCTGAACACACAAATGGCAGCACTGACGGGGTAGCAGATCTGCCCTCACACCCTGGCTACTCTTTAGGAAGCGCCCGTGCTGTTGTCTTTCCCCGGCCGCACCCTGTGGCCATGGCTGAGGGGCTGCTCCATACAGGCAGACACAGTGTCCACTCCCCAGACGGTCTGGGTCAGTCTGCCTGAAAGTTTTACCACAAAACATCCTTTTAAACATTAGATTTATTGAAACAGAAACTGCAATCAGAATGAGACAGCAAGAAAACGGAGGAGGTGGGGAATGAAAGTTTCCCCCTACCCTGTCCTCAGGAGGCAGCTCCATCCCATCTCCCAGCCCCTCACGGCTACAGCAGTTGCACAATTGTTGCCCTAAAAAGCCCTTTTCTCCCTCTCCCCTCATGCTGGTGCCCCACTCTGCCCTCTGGAAGCTTCTTCCCCCATCGCTGGCTGCCTGACAAGACACCCCTCCTTGGGGCAATAAGCTTTTTTTTAAAAAAAAAAACCCAGTACTACAAACTTTCACATTTTTTGCATCTGCTGGTGGTGGTTCTTTTTCTAGGATATCCCCCCAACAGGGCTGAGCCCAGTCCTTGTGTTGTGCTCAGGGTAAAACCACCCACCCCCCAGGTACCTTTTATTTTTCTCAGCTCATGGTGAAGCTATCACTCACTCATTTTTTTTTTTCCGAAGGTATCATTGCTATTCACGATTCACACTAAATTTGTCTCCACATTGATGTGTAATAGTTGAGAAATATAGGTTCCAATATAGGTTCCCACAAATACCTCATAGCATTTTTATTTAGGAGCAGTATAATCTCTATGCATTATTTAAGTCCTAACTATAGCTATATTTTAAGGACTTTAAATGCATTTAAGACAAGGGATGTTTCTTGCGCTTCTTTACAGAAGCTTGAATTTAACCTTAGATGGCTACATAACTTAATCCTTTTTATCCTTATTTTCAGAATTCTGAGAGTTCCTAAACTAGGAGCTTTGTAGACAGAGCAGATGGTGCTGTCTTTTCCTTCAACGACAACAAAAAAATTGCAGTTAAATCTGGACTCCTTACGTTAAATTAAATGTGTAGGTCCTCCCTGTACAATGGCACGCCAGAACTGCTCACTGACTAGCTGTCGGAAATGCTCAGTTATGAATTCCGATGATAATGCAGAATTATAGTGCTTACTCTTGCAGCTCACTGAAAAAAAAACCTCATAGCATATTAGAGAAAAAAATTATTTCATCTTGAGTACAAAGCAGAGGAAGACAAGTGCAAAAAAGATTTCAGAAAGGGATGGAAAAGTTCTCTTCATTTGCTGACAAATTAAAACTGTTGTACAAAACTGTAGCAGACTAAAAATAAGAGGAAGCTTACACCAAAAGTGGATTAAACAAATAGAACTCTGTGGATTTACTTGTATAAATGGGTGCCTATGAGGTTTTACTGAGATTAATACATGTATCAAACGATATATAGGAATCAGGACTTATGAAATATTGTTAATTCTTTTGCTCTACTTCCCTCGCCACTGCAGTAAAGTTAAGTGATAGTTGTCTTTTTTATTTCCAGAACACAAAGACCAAGGCTTTTTTCAGTAGATATTTTTCTAAAGTTCTACATGGTTTGGGCATATCTTTTTTTATTGAAGGTCAGTAATTTCTTTTTTGATTCCATCAATCACACATGAAAATACTTACCTAAGCAAAACGTTAAAAAAAATCTTGTCATTCTTTTAATATGAGAACAAATATGAAATTCATTTTCTAGTGCAAGCAGCAACCTTCAACTTTGAAAACTGTGTTTGGAGAAGAAAAGGAAGTTGTTGCCCCAGATTAAAATGTTCAAAGTCTCATTAAGGAGTCTCAGAATTCCAATGTAACTTGATAATGGAACTTCCAATGTAACTTAACTGTCAGAGACTTTTTTTCCCCCAAGACAAAGCATGTGTTAAAACAACAACAAAAAAAAATCTGAAATATTAATTTCTTATGAGAGGCAGCTTCAGTGAAGCATGGACACTGCATAGTGCAAATTCTGTAAAGTTTCTCATAGGACAGTGTTTCCAAGACTCAATATTTGGCATATTTCTTGCCAATAACAGCCCCAGTTATTTGCCAAAGTAAACTTTGTAAGTTGCACTTCAAAGAGATCTTAAAATTATTTGGAAAAAAAGAGAAGGTTATATGAACATCTCAAATACATCATGTTAGCCTTACTTTTTTTTCCCCTAAAATACTCTTCTAATTTGATTGATAATTATTAGAACACTTTGTGATTTCATTAATAGGTTTCATTAAAACCCAACTGGCCTTCATAAATTTGGCCCCAATATGGTATACAGAGTAAGGATTACAGAATTGGTTCTATAATTTTCCATTATCCAGCATTCTTTTTGGCAGATATTTAGTAGAATGGATATCTTAATACATAACTCACTCTCAGTTAATATATCTTTAGGCAGTTTTAAACCCCTGGTGATTCACTGTGCACACTTGTCTCATTGATTTGTCCTTACTATGCCACAATGAAAAGCATACGTCTTTGGGGAAAAAAAAAAATAAAGCTGTACATTTCTGCAAGGAGAGAAAAAAATATTGATTTCAAAATCTTGAAACATATTAAAGTTTTTGTTTGAGAAGTGAAATACTATAAATATAAATAAGAAGGTTATTAAATAAAAGGGATTATTTTTTTCAGATGTAAGTTTGGGTAAAAACTTTCACAATTACTGAGCTGCATAAATTACTGACAAGTTACATGAAGCAGATCTTTCACAATTGATAAGATCTTTATGAGAAATGACATGTAAAGAGGGTCTCCCATTATCTGTCTCAATTTGAAACATTTAATGTGGATTTTGAGTTTTGTAAAAATAGAAGAGAGTAGAAATTGTAGGAACGGCCTGAAATTTAAATAAAAGTGAAATCCAAGCCCAGCTTCTGGATGTCTTTCTGATTCCTGAAAAGAGAAGGGTTACTTGAAGAGTTTCCAGTTCTTGGTTATTGAATCACAAGATACTACTAATAGCATTGAAATAAAGCTCTAAAAGGTTAATTCAGATTTTAAATAAATCAAAAATCTAAATAGACTTTCAACTAATAGTACATTAAAAGAAATCTAAAAACATTTATCAAATTTTCCAGATGAACTTCAAAAACTGTTTTTTGGAGATAGGAAAAAATATTATATTATGAATGAATAAATAATTATACTTCAAATGAGTTAATTAAAATATTTGTTAGTAAAGTCAGTGAGTGCAGGATACAAGTCCAGTGCTGGATAAGTTAATCAATTAAGCTGAATGTTCTTTAAACTGAATGTTCTAATAAACACAAGGGAAATATATATATAGAATGTACTCCAGTATGTTTCAGTCTATTCCAATGATAACTATTTTACAATATCTGACCTATGACATTACCAAAAGTGACTCAGTTTCATTCCAACAATTTGGAAGAAAGAAAAAAAAAAAAAAAGAAGATGTAATTCTTTTTGTAAATGTGTTTCTGTACATACTTGCTCATGGCTTGTCAAGCTTTTAACTGGTACAAAGCCCTCAGGTACATTGGTGCTGTCTGATCTGTTTGTTAAATTTGAAAGAAGAACAGCTGCTTTCATGAGGTAAGAGCAAGTGCTTTTTTCTTTTTCCTTGAGTCTTCTTGAAATCAAAGGAGAAGGGGAAGTGCTTTTTGAAGTATTTGTAGTCTTGGAAGAAAAGTTTGCTTAGTTTTCCTGCTGGTTAGAATAGCCTATTGAATGACATGATCAGCAGTGTCCAAGATGGGCATTGAGAGATGAGAAACAAATTTAGAAAAAGAAAAATCCCTCTTCTAACCCTTGCAAATCATTAGTGGGTAGAATCAGAAATGTGCAGCACAGTTCAAATGAAAGCTTAGAAGTCTGAATAAGAGCACTGAACATGATAAATTGAAATTCTTTATTCAGAAGTTAAGAATGACAATATCAGTCCAGAATTTCTATAACATTTTGCCTAGGGGATTTTTGGCAAGATTAAATCTTGACTTGCTGTTTAAGAAATGCCACCTAATCAAATCAGTTTAGCATTGCAATCTTTTAAAAGTTTTGTTTCCTATATTATCATTAACCATTCAGTATGATCTATATTACATATTATAAATTAGAGGATATCCTGTTCCTTTTGTAAACTCAGAGTCTGGGTTAAGAGTTTTCTAGGTGAGCAAGGATTCTTTTTGTCATCTAATATCAGTCCAAATCTCTGTAGATGACAAACATGACTGAACTGCAGATGGTTTTCCAATGCATAATTCCCTAGTCCTGCATAATTTTCCCCTAAATTAATTTTTACTGGGAACCAATAGATCCTGGAGGGAAACTAGGTGAGGGAAAGGTGGTGCAGGAGTCTGAGAAGTCTGTGACAGACAACTGAGAAAAAACAAGTCTTTTCCAGTAGGTTTTAATTCCCTCCACAGAAATGTCTGCATCAATTGGAAAATTATTAGGAAACTGTAAAATTTAGATGGTTTAGATGACTGAATTAAAGGAATTTTTTCAGAGTAAAACCTATGCTAGATTTAAAATAATCACTGGAGAAGACTGCCACAGACTTTGTGTCCATAAATCTTCAGCCTCTGATAAGGACCATGTCTGATTTTTGTGATTTCAGCATCTGCCAAACCACACAAGAAACTCCACAGCCATAAATAATCCTACTGAGATTCCTGACATACAATACAGCTTTTTATAGCTGTGCAGTACCCATGACAAGGGGGATGTGGTTTCGATTAAGGCTGCTAATGCCATTGCAATAGAAATCTGAAGTATTATAGTCTGCATTTTTTGTGCATGTGTTCACAGATGACAATGTCATTTAGAACTTTCCAAGACATTAGATGTCTATGAATATCTCACAAATTTAAGATATTAATTCTGTTTCCTGAAACTTAGTACCTCACCTTTTTTCCCCTCCAACTCTGGTTTTGTTGTTTGGGGGACTTTTAGGGATGGTAGGAGAATTTTTTGTTGGGGATTTTTTTGTTGATTTTGGGGTGGGGTTTTTTTTGGGGGGGTGCATTTTGTAGTGCAAAACTTTAGCCTGTGAAATTTAATTTTAAAATAAAACTTATCTCATTTTTTTTTATAATTAAAAAACAAGCCTATGACAAAATATTTATTTCTTTCTAACTATACTAAAAAACCAAAAATTATATTTGCTTTGCATCTACCTCTTTATTTAGGGTTTGAGATGTTGGGTTATCCACCAATACTCAAATGATTCCTCAGCATTGGTTTATCCCTTAGGTGTTTCAAAACATCAGCTGAGTTTTTCAGCTTTTCCTTTGCCTGTATCAGTGGAACCTCCTCCTTAAAGGACATATAAAGTCTTCAGGTCCCAAAGGACTAGGGTCCCTTGAGTTCCAGGGAGGTTTTGTAGTATGTGCAGAAGGTCTGCTTCCTCCTAAGACTTTTCCTCACAGGTTGTGGAACTTGTAGTATAGATGGAGGAAAGTGGCCTATGATGGTGGTTTTAGCAAAATTTCATTGCTAGAAGCAGCAGGAGGGGAACAGAGCCATGCAAGGCACTAGGTCCCAAAGAGCTTCTTGATTCTACCTCTTTCTAATAGCTTCCAGAGCTTGAGTGTCTTCCATACCATCCAATGCTGATCTGTGCCCGTTTTCACCTTCCCTCTTTGCTAGATTTGAGGACAGCAGATGGGCTATGTTTATTTTAGGGATAACCTCATCTGCTGTTTATATTGGGGGAAGAAAAAAGTGCTCACTGATGACTTCCTCCTGACACCTCCAGCTGAGGCTGACATTTGTTTTCTAGCCATTATTGGTTTCTAATTATGCCTGAATATTCAGAGGATCAGCTAATTTGCTCCATAATTTTTGGAGGCAAATTTTAATTTCCTTTCCTCCCTTTCAGACTCTATGTTAATTTCATGGAATTATTAAATATGCAAATATGGTGGGACTAAACCCTTTGGGATTCCCTGGTGTTTCAGCTCAGGTGCCTCTGCAGAACTGCTCTCCACAACACAAATATAGACTATCAAGCATGAAAGTAGTTAGGTGGCCAAGAGTTTTTTCTTCCTTTGTGTTGTCCCATGCATTGCAGTAAATCAGCATGGGTCCATTCTTGCTGCTGGGCAAGGTGGCTCTGGGCAAGGGCAGAGCAGTATGGAGCCTTGAGCAGAAGGCAGACATTGTAAATTGGGTTGTCTAGAGAAACAGAGACTCTTTAGAACTAATGAGATCATGTAAAACACTGATGTTAGCAGCATGGAAGGAATGGGGGTAGAGTGCTCCAATTTGTGTTTCATTTTTCGTTGCTTTCTGTTTTAAGAGCTTAGCCTAGAGTCAAAATCTTATCATTAAAATTCAAAATTTACTGGTGTATGAGGGATGATTTCAAAGGAATGATGGAAAATAATTAAGTGATTTTGCACTGCTTACTGAAAACACTTCCAACGTTGTTTCTAGAATATTTCAAAAAAATGTGTGCAGAAGTATCCCATGGGGATATCACTGTATAGAAACATTCTAGCATAGATTTTATCAGTTATTATTATACACACCAGCAAGAATTCAGGAGAATTTCAAGTTGTTTGTAACATTTAATCTTCTATATATACCTGTTTTGTAAAGCTGTTCCATTTTAAACATTCAGACATGTTTGAAATAATTGAGGTTATTTAACAGAGTGGAGTTGAGACCTATGCACATTAGTGCTAAAATTTATACATATATTCATGTAACTCACTGAAATCTCTTGATTTACTTTATGGTTTCAGTCCACAATAGTTGCATTCATTCTGTTCTCTCTAATTTGTTTAAAGGGTAGCATTATCTTTTATAGTTTGCAACAAAAGGCAGTCTTCTGATCACCCTAATCATAGCAAGACTCTACAGTGAAAAGTAAGTCAAAATAGATCATTTACTCTTAAGAAAGAAAAAGGAAATAACTTTGACATTCATAGAATTTAAGTCAAATGACTGCAACTGGTATTCTGAATCCATCACCCCAATTATTTACTCTTCTTTCTCCACCCCATCCCTAATGATCTGCCATCATTAGGGAGGCTGGCTTTATATGGAGATTTTAATCTTTTATTTGCCTATAGTATGATATAGTTTCTATTTGGAGCAGAAATACTGTTTTTTAAGGAATACAGAATATCATATCAGAGCATAAAAAATCTAGTTCCAGCTGAGCCTCCTAACTCCCTCTTTTCAAATCTGAATGTTATTTTGAGACTATCTCACATTTTTAGTAGCACATCAAGCAGTATTTCAGAGGCAACTGTCCTTCTGCCTGGCCTTGTTGGTGAGTACCTTCCAGACTGCTAAGGTAATTACTAAGGTTGCATTAAGCAAATATTTGGGTTTTCTGGTTCCTCCTCCAGTCATACACATCCAAAATCACCAGAGGGATATATCAACAGTCCCAAAACAGATATAATCAATTAAAACCAAACTCAGTTGTCCATGAGTGAAAACACCAGTCTGATAACAGAAAAACGTCATAAGTTTGACAAAGATAATTTGGACAATTATTTGGATAAAATACAGAACTGGAATAGAACTTTTCCACTTAGGTTATGCCTGTGAGAAGAAATCACCTGTATTCTCCCAGAACCCTTGAGAAGATCATTATCTTACATATCTATGGATATACTAGGGAAGTCACTAGCAGGTCTAAATTGCACAACCTCTTTGGAGCCAGAGACAACAGAAAACTCCGAAGACTCACTAGCTCAGATTGCAGAAATTCATTATTTTAGATCTGCAGTGGCTAGCAGCCCTTTGAAACCCCAGCTGCACCAGGTGGTCTGTACAAAGGCAGACTTTACAGTCTACATAGAAAAAGAAGACAAAAGTACAGGAGTCACTGAAGTCTGACAGCTTTCATGAGACTTGGAAGAAATAATTACATCGGTTTTTGTAATACAGATTCTTTTGTGGAGCTGTGGCAATAGTCAAAGTAGTTTGTTTCTCCTCTGTCCTAAGCTCTGTCATTGGTGTTAAGCTTTTAATGTACAAATGATAGTTGATTTTAGCAAATTGCTGTAAGACAGGCATTCCATTAACAGCAGCTCTCCCAGAGATAATTATTTGTAAAGCAAGCAGGTTCTGATAGCAATATAGTACCATCACTGCTAACACCTCCCCTCAAGAAAACAGAAGTCATAGAAATTTGCTTATTCCCATTTATCAAATGACAAAGACAGAGACAGTAAGCAGCTTGCTCCACATCAAGTCCCTAGAGACTAAAGTGATGTGAAATGTTGAGGATTTAGGTGTAACAGAATATTTTTTAGAGAAAATTTACTAGATTATAACTGTAGTGGCTTTTTTGTTTTGGTTTGGTTTTTAACAGTTGTTTAATTGTGAGTAGCTATCTCTTATTGGCTCAGTAAGAAAAAAGACTCAAGGATCTCTTTAGATTTTGGACTTCTCACTTTAAAGTATACCTAGCTCCCATCAAAAATAACAAAGCTAGATTCTTTTTTTTTCTACCCCCTCCAGAAACAGCTCAGAAGAGTCTCAGTATCACAAGAACAACAGGTAATACCAGACTACTCAGAAATCAGATTTTATTTCCTCAAGTAGAAAAAAATAACTTTCCTCTCTGGCAATGCTGGAATACACACAATGGGATGTCAGACAGCAGGTGTGATTAAAGTAACAGTATAATTAAAAAGCGCTAGATGCGGTCATAAAAAGTGGGTTTTTTCAGACTGATTTGACTCACTAGTGAACAGCTTGCTGCAGATCATCTTTTGCTGCTTTCATGATGGAGTCAGTTTTGTTTTCTTTAGCTGTCTTTTTTTAAAAGGAGATTTTAATAATGAAAGAAAATTTTCTTGTCACAGACAACACAGGAGATATTCAGCAGGTAACAGAACTCTGTCCCATGTCCCTGTGACACATGGAGAATGAGCGTCAATCTTTGCAACCAGAGGACTGAACCTAGACCTGGCAGACTTTAGAAACCATTCGTACTTATCTTTAAACACTGTAGGAATAATACATGACCTGTTGTGCAGTATTTCAATAGTGAAAGTAGAAACAGAAAAACTGGTCTAAGGTACTGGATTAAATTTGTTGAAAAATATTTTCAAATTATACAATTTATTTTTAAATATTAAATGAATCATTGATAATGAAATACTTTAAACTTATATAGACTATTTCATATGACTTCTGCCATAAAGAGATCACAATATATTATCACCATAATCTGATTTCTAAGACGTGTGTTTGAATAGGCATAAACCTGCTCCTGAGATCTCACACCAAGCCTATACAAGAAATTTACTCTAGAATATTATTTCCTTTTTCTTGATATGATTTTTTGCAATAATACTAATATAATTTTGGATGTGATTTTGTCTTTTACACATAGCTGAGGGGGCCTATGTGTTTGTGCCCAGATGCCTTATTTTGCTCAAGTAGTGGCAGTAGCTATTTTTATATGGGGACTTTTTGTTGATAAAAATACATTAGATGCATCTCTTCTGGGATTTTGTTTTTTTTTCCTTGGCATTAATCTTATGATTTAAGGCTAGTTATATCTCTGACTACCACCCTTCTTGTCTTTAAGTGGATTTCTGTAGATGTCATACCTCTTGGCCAGAATGTTCCATATCTACTCCTGAAGTGGCACATTGCTAATCTGTGCATTTATAGGTGGGTCTGATGAAAATAAATAACTGATGTATCCCTCTTTGTGAGTCTGTGACCACTGGGAAATATAATAGCTAAAATAATGCCTTTAAACCAGCTTTATTTGTTTCTACCAGGAGAATAAAGCATTAAAATGAAAATTATTTTAAAACTAAGAACATCTACCTGCTTTACTGTGTCAGTTAACCCCTTAGTTTCTGCAGCGGCTGCCTAAGCAGGGACAACTTTTTCAAATATCCCAGCATGCAGTAGCTCAACTGTCATTTCATTTAGAAAGATTAAAAATAGTGGGCATAGCCTTTGAGATATTTCTGCAGTGGCCTACTTTGAATGCCACATTTTTCTTTTTTTCATTGTTGTTGCAGTTCTTGACTAAGAAACTACCCAGTATGTTCATACAGAAAACATTCACTGTCAGATCACTGTGCACCACCATAAGCTGCCTGTTTTGTTGACAAAGAAACTGCATTCTGTCACATTCAGCTTAACTGAATAAAGCAAAGCTCAGTGTATATGAAAGAAAAACAATCCTGAGTACACTATGATGTTATTGAAGATTCAAGCCACTGATAAACACACGACATGTATAACAGCTACAATGCCTCCACAGGCTTCATGAGATTGCGTTTCTCTTTGAGGTTAAAGACTGGTTAGAAAGAAACAATGGAGATGATCTTGCTTCTTAGACCAAATTGTAATGATATATACAGGATGACCCGAGGGCTGGAGCACCTCTCCTATGAGGACAGGCTGAAAGAGTTGGGGCTGTTCAGACTGAAAAAGAGAAGGCTCCTGGAAGATCTTATAGTGGCCTTCCAATACCTGAAGGGGGACTACAAGAAAGCTGGGGAAGGACTTTTCATAAGGGCTACTAATGACAAAACAACAGGAAATGGGTTTAAACTGAAAGAGGGGAGGTTTATATTAGATATTAGGAAGAAGTTTTTCACTGTGAGGGTGGTCAGACACTGGAACATGTTGCCCAAGGAAGTTGTGGCTGCTCCTCCCT
>NW_010307180.1:11341-107354 GCF_000700745.2 Antrostomus carolinensis
TGGATGAGGCTTTGAGCAACCTGATCTAGTGGAAGGTGTCCCTGCTGCTGGCAGGGGGATTGGATCTAGATGACCTTTAAGGTCCCTTCCAATCCAAACCATTCTATGATTCTATGATTCTATATTACAAGTTAAAAACCTTTACTAGAAATAGAAAAAAAAACAACTTATTTTGCCATTTCAGTTCAGGAAAGAAAAGGATAGAAGCAAACAGAGCAGTTAGAAGAGTGTGAGAGACCCAATGCTGCACAAAATAATAAAAAAATTGATGGGAGGGACCAATAACATTGCAGATAGATGTGTGTACCCAAAATGAACTCAATGTTCTCTTTCCTGTTGTTCTGATTTCCTTTCCATTCCTCTGGACAAAAGTAGCTCTGTTCAGAAAGTCAGTTTGTTGAGATAATTAGGTTATTTGCAAAGAAAGATTATTAAAATGGTATCCACCATTTTCTACTGACTGAAAACAAACACTAACTAGAAATACACATTTTTTCAGTGGCTTTGAATTTTCCTGCTTAATACATAGAGACTATTTGTTGTTAAATATTTATGTAACTAAGATATTATTACAAGTTATATAAATGATGGTGTGTGTGTCAAATAATAAGGAAAACATGTATTTTAGTAGTTACTTTATATTCTTTAGTATGTCAAATTTAGTATGCAAAATACATCCTAGATATTTACATCCAGTAAGAAGCAGAAACTGGAAGCCGTGTTCAAGTATAAATTCTATTAGACTTAATTCCAGAACTCATCTCTTCAATAGTCAACCCACAGAGATGGCATTTCCTCATAGTTTCGTGTCCAAGTTTAAAAATCCAAACCAATGCAAGCACCTTTTTCTATTATGAGTAATTGAGTTCCTGAGTTTGCACCATTAGCTGGGCTTGAGAGAGAATTTTGGTTCTGCAGTCATATTCTTTCCCAGCTTCAGGAGAACTCATTGCCAAGCAACTCACTGCCAAAGCAAAAAGCAGACTGGGAAGCTGGTTTGATTTTTGCTTCATTGTTTGCTCCCAGCAAACTCATCTTATTCCAGAATCTGGGCATCCCTGTAAACTTCTGCAATCGCTGCACTGAATGGGAACACGCTGTTTGTAACAACACAGTACAAAATACCAGAAACACCTGGAAGCTCACTGCAGGACTGAGGAACAAAGAATTGCCTTCCATTCTCATATTCAAAAGCATTACAGAGAAAAACCCAGCAACGACAAACAAACTTGGAAGCTTGTTTCAGGGCTGATGAGCAAGTAGTACATAATCCTCCCATACAGAAGGTCTATAGAACCTTGCCAGTCTTTCGGGATGGCAAACAGATGGTGGGGAGAATGCAGTGACAGCTTGAGAAGGCTGTGCAGTTATCTATAGATGGAGTTCTGGTGTTAACATTAACCCAAAGGTTGTTAGGAAGACAAGAAGCAGTTCTTGCAAATGGTGAAAAAACAACATTAGAAAAGCAAAATGCACACATATGTATATGGGATTGAAGAGCAGTGTTACTTCTCAGCTAACAAGGGCAGATTTAATTATATGTTGCAGAAGATACTAGAGGGGCAACAAAAAAAGCTCAGATTTTTCCTGGGAACTTTATTACTTGCTCTTTTATTTTATTTAAGCTGTTGTAAATTGGACCAAAGGAAAGAGACTATTTTTGCCTTATCCAGTGTATTTCACCATTACTAATATTTTTGACAGATGGTACTGTTAGACTCAAAGATAGAAAGGAAAACATAATATTGTAGTAAATACTATAGTAAATACAATAAGGTACTGTTTTCAGGATCTCTAACCATTCTTCCCAAATAAAATAATTTAGACTTTATCAATAAAGCCTTCTTTTTTTAAAAAAAAAGAAAAAACACAACAAAAACCCACCTGTTTCAATTCCTTCCATTTCCTTTCACTCCCACCCCTCAAAAGGTCACTGCATAACTATATGCATGGAAATGAATTGCTGCAAATTTAAGACTTGGCCCTTCCTCATCCCCGACAACCAGGAACTTAGCAACTGAATTCCTCAGGACTAGGGTTTTGCCAAACTCAGAAAAAATAGGAGTTACTGTTTCAATGTGGATTTCTTGCTATTGATATAGAAAGAGATCTTCAAGCTTTTCTGAGTTAGCAGTTAATAGAAAGCCTGCATTGTAGCAAGATGTAAGCTTAGTTATAACAAGATAAATATGCTTTATCTCAGCAAAAGAGCAGTCTAGAGTGTCTCCAGATCTTGGATAAGAAACCCAGTACCTAAGTGGTAGATGAAAAACAGAAAAATGATAGACCTTGAAAACCAACCATGCCAAGAGACTAAACTTCTAGTTTTGATGGGTACCACAAAACCTCTACTGCCATGGTATCATCTTCCCAGCAGACAGTGGTGTTGCCTCTTGAAGCACTGCTAGTGTGGAGAAAAATTTGCCACACATCTATTTGGTGCTCCCTCAGAGGTCATGTTGACAAAGGCAACTAGACCTTCCCTGTTTTCCATGAGCAAATGTGGCTTGAGCATATTGTTTATTTTCAGAATAAAGATGAGACACCAGTAAGTTCAGAACACATGTATTCCACTCTGCGTAAGCAACATGGAAGGAAAATGAAAAAGATGAGATAGGAAAGAAACAGCAAGTATTTTATTAATTGTTATGAAGTCCTGAATATGAGACAGAGCAAAGGACACTGCCTTTCTCAGTATATACAATGGACAAATGCAAAAGATGAAACAAACATCCTTGTCTAGGAAAGCAGGTAGAAGTTGACAGTAGGGCATAACTTGGAGATATTAGTCATGAAGATGTGAACAGAAAAGAGAGAGGAGATTTAGACCCTTTTCACTGTGGTTCTAAGCCACGTGCCTGATGCAGCTTTCAGTGCTCAGCTGAAGCTGCCACAAAAGGTGATGAGAAATCTGTACCAAAAATGCTGCAGAACTCTGTTTATTATCATACAGAGCTCTAACGTACATCTTGCAACAAAAGTGGAATGACAGGCAAATGGAGTTAACAACCACTTGGTGCCAGCTTGACTCTGGGCTATTGTGCTCACCAGCATAAACACAGTGGAAGCTTGCATGGAAATACCAACCTAAAATGATCTCACACAACCTAAAATGCAGGCAGCTTACCTATTACCTCAGTGCCAGTTCTAATACCATTTGCTACTGATGTTTGAAGACAAATAAAAAGGAAGCAATATTGGGTTTGATTTCCTGGATTAAGGTGCTGGATAGACTGCTCCTGACACAAACACACAGCACTCAAAGGCATTCACTGCCTGTTTATCTTTACAGAAAACAGCCTGCTGAGACCTGTTGTGAGCTTCTGTTTGCCCTAGCCAACATTTCCTTCGGTATACACTTCATTACTTTTCTTGACCCTTAATTGTCTAGAGAAAACACTCCTAGTATGCTTTTGTTTCTTTCTACCTTCAACTCAACTTTAGAACACCAAAGATGAGCCTATATTCAAGTCAGGGAAGTGTAAGCAGACCGTGAGGTTATGTGGTGTCAGAGATGCTCCTCTGTCTGCATGTCATACTCGTGGCTATAGCCATCTTTTTTTCCCTGGTGTGAAATAAATATATTAATATCTAGCCCCTGAACTTAGACTCACAGCTACAAGTTCCCTGCACACAGCCATAGACATTACTATTTCCAAATATCACAATGATGAGCTGAGCAAGCACAAAAACCTTGAGCTGACATGAGCAAATATACAGACATTCAGGAATTCATAACAGGATAATTAATCACTTAGTAAGACTGATAGTAACAATATAATTTCCTATGAAAAACATCTTGATTAAAAAAACCACATGAAGTTTGGCTAATATAGATGCACTGTGCAGTGTAGTAAAGCAAGGAATTTATTCTGCCAAAACTCTTCAAATATGAAGAGCCTGCACTGCAAACCACGTGTGTGGTGGTTTCACCCTTTTTGTTTGCAGTCAAACACAGTCGTTCTCTCTCTCATCCCCCCTCCAGGGACTAGGGGAGAGAATTGGAAAGAAAAGGGCAAGGGAACTCAGGGGTTGAGATAAAAACTATTTACTAATTAAAATAAAATGATAATCATAACAACAGTAATAACAGAATATGGAAATGAGTGATGCACAGTGCAATTGCTCACCACCCGCTGACCGATGCCCACCCACTGACCGATCCCCAGCCTGTCCCAGCCAGTGACCCCGGAGCAGAGACAGTCCCCAAACCCCAGATGAGCAAGAGCCTGAGTGACCCCCGAGAGAATACCCCCATCTTCCTGTCAGCCCTGGTTAATATACTGATCATGACGTGATAGGATGTGGAATATATGATTGTAATATTGGAATATATAAATGTCAGTTTTGGGTTTTGCTAATTACTATGCTTCTCCCTCCCAGTCCTAATGCAGCTGTGAACCAGCCAAACACCATGACCTTGAGTTCCAGCAGCAACTAATAACAACAGTACTTTTATCAACATTCTTCTCATAACAAATCCTACACTGAAACTAAACCACCGCTATTCTAACTTCTAAGAAGAAAATGAACTCCATCCTAGCAAAACCAGGACACACATGCCACATTCAGAGATCCATCACTTCCAGAGCTTGGCTTGCAGATGACATTTCTGTACTTCTCTCTCATCACTGTCTAGTAGTCTGGCTTCCACTGTAATATAAATCTTTGCCACCCAGTTAGTGTACTTTACCTCACACTGAGGATGTGAAAAAATGCAAAGCAGGATGGACAATGAAGGATTCAGCCTGTCAATATTGATTCTTGTACCAGGCTGATGTTGTCTCACAGCCTCTGGCATAGCACCATAGCCTCTGGCCCATACTGATGCAGAGCATAAACTCAAGCTGTACTACCAACACATTCAGATGCCACGTCAAAAACTGTAGACACGCAGCCAGTCTGGATGACTCAAAGGCTCATGTTTTGCATGTACTATATATGTAGCCATAAGATCTACTGAAGAAGTAACCTGTTAGTTCTTATATCATCACTCATCTTAGCAACAGAAGATTCTTTGTCAGAAAGGACAGGAAAATCTCATTTTTCCTGAAGACTGGCCTGTCTCTAGGATAGGTAAAAAACATTTTAAACATCATCCATTTAAGGCAGCAGATTTACAAGGTTCATGGGCTCCTTTTTAGATTTGCACTAGTTTAATTCTTGTTTTAGTTGCAGGAAGGTGAATGAAAACTGTATCTGCTTGTTTGAACATATTCTTCCCAACCGTATTAGCTCTTTTTTAACTAACACATAATCAGAAATTAAGTTCTCACTATCAGCTGTAGAAATGCAGCTCAGGGAAAGCTGAAAAGTTTTAATTTCCCATTGCCACTATTATGCTGCAGCTGTAACAGCCCTGTGTTTTTGTCAAGATCCACAATTTTCTTGTATTTTCTTTTCTTTTTTCACATCTGATTCCAGGATGTTGTCACAGCAGTGCATCTGGGAGGAGAATTTAGAGGAAACTGTTGCAAGAAATACTCACTCTTATGGGTGTCTACTCAAATCTTTGTGAAGGAAAAGAAAAAATATATACATATTTATATGGGCTTCTCTTTATGCTAATATCATGTATTACTCTGGAATTACAAAAGAGAACAAAACACTGTCTTGGATTTATGCTTAAAATAGTTTCAATAAATATTAAAAAATATAGCCATTTAAAATAGGAGTAGTTTTTAAAATCCATAATTTATAAAGGTGTCTTTATAATTTTCATATCTGCAGGAAAAGCTGTTTGGGCAGTTTTAAAAGCTCGCTAACCGCAATTGTAAACAACCAGTTGAAAAGCATAAAGATAAGTTGTTCATTTGCATTTTTATCTGTGTTGTCTTACAACCATTAATTGTGGAAATGAAACAGAGAAGTGTATATTAAACCCCAGGCTACTAGAAATTACTCTACATAGAGAACAGAAATATCTGGAAGCTAGAGATGACCTCCATGTTTCAGAGAAAGAGATTAATCAAAGCGCAAGTTATAGGTTCCAATTTACTGCAGAACAGCAGATCCTATTTCATAATAACTATAGCATTGTAGCAGAATTCAGATTATCTGATGGTAACAAATAACTAAAAGGCAATGCTTCAGTTTTGGGGGCATGAATCACTGCACATGAAAGCTAGGAGTATGTATGTGTTTTTAATTGCCATGAGTTTTAATCACAGGGTACTGAGTGGCATATATACATTTAATTCCCGTTCAAGCCATCCAGAACTCAACAGGGAAGATCCAAGCTGATGTAAATTATCATTTGCTGCACAAAAGGCAATGAGGCCAATGCAAATTCACAGCAGCTGAGAATGGGTCGAAGTTTTTGGCTATTTAAAGAATCAGCCATAGAAGGCTTACTCAGATGATTTCTCCAGCTTACTGCCCATGGGGTTAGGTGCATTTGCAAGGGCTAGGTAGGACTCTGAGGAGCTGTGTCAGAGTATCTCAGAGCAAAATTGACTCCTGGTTTTATCTCAAAGTGGTACCTCTGGAAAGACTGTATTAACTGTAAATGTAATCAGCTTAAACTCTTCGAGTCTCATTGAATAAGCAAGTGAATTCTCCCAAGCCATACAAAGTTACAGTCCCTGTGGAACATAATTTTAATTTAATGTTCTTATGTTAATAAGTAGGAAATGTCATGGCATTTAAACAGCAGGATTGCATTGTAGCCAACTTCTTTATCAAATTTAAGGTTGCTCCCTATCACCATCTGAGAGATGTACCTCAGATGGGGCAAGCAGAAGGTACAGAGGACCAGATGCTCTTTACAATTAAAGGCTACACTCCTGTGCCAACATGGGAGCTCAGGGCCACAGTTTGTGGGCAGCAGTTGCACTCAATTAAATAAAATATATATATATATATATATATGCAGAACACCTATCCAAATTAATGTGATGCTGTCTAATATAAATCAACACAGTCTTAAGTGAGGAGCCAGGATATCTTTCAACATACCTGACATTTTACCTATCATTTGTGAGTCCAGAAATGCTACCCAAACTCCCCCATAACACTCCAACAACTGCTAAAGTGCAGAATTGGGAGCACAGTGATCTGTAAGCAAACTCATTTGAGAATCCTCACCACTCGTTAACTCTACTGAGGACTCACCAATAACTCTTTTGCATTAGTCATGCAATTATTGTTATTATTATTCTTGTGTAGCAGGTGTGTCCTGCCTTTTACATTTCAGGAGATAGGAAAGTTTGCAAAGCAGCAAATTTACATTCATTAAGAAGTACAGAGGAAAGGGCAAAATAATCTTTTTTGTTACTCAAGAGGTGGACCAAGGAAATTAAGAAACTTGCCCAGTAACCCCATTTCAAACAATTTCTCAAGCCCCCTCCAGGTTACATCTCTTCACCGTGGTCTTAATAGTTGACCTCAGACAAGACTGCATATGTGAAGTCACAAAGTCAATGAAACAGCCAAAAGCCAAGTCAGCTTTGCAGATCACAGTCTTTGCTCTGAATTTCATTTATAACGTTAAAAATGGAGGACTGCATCTCCTTGTTTGCTTCTGATCAGAATTGCATACATAGATAACCAAGATCCTAGTTTCCATCAATTTTCAATGGGGCCAGTCTCTTACATTCCTAATAAAACCGATTCAGATTTTTTCTGGAATCTCCATTTCCATCTCCATCTTCTCTAAAAATACTGATTCTTATCTTCTTGCAGGTAATTCAAAGCTTCTTACATGTTAAGGTCACTTACAAAGAGTCCCTAGATATCAGTTTCAGAATGATCAAAAATGTTCAATGTGGTTTTGATTAGAAATGTAAATTCTAATAAAAATAAAACACTACTCCAATTGCAGTGAAACTTCATAGAAGTTGAGAAGAAATATTTTGTTCACAATTCATTACCTACCCAGTTGTAATTCCCATATCCCTTTTTACATCAGGACTTAAGTTCCCAAGTCACCTTGATGGATCTGAAAAAAATTACCCTCCACTGCATATATTACTGTATGAGCAAACATCAGGGAATTGTGCCACCCAGCACACAAAGAAACCAACCAGTTTTCAAACAGGCATTTTGAGGGCACTGTATTTAGTGAACACTTTTTCCTGCAAAAAATATTTCATTCAGTGCATGTACAGAGCCTCACACATCAGCTCTTTAGTCTACGACTGAACACCTGTGTGATACTGCAGAGGAAATGAGTAATAAGCACATTAATGACACAATTATTAATCAATTAATTAATTAGTTCTTGCCTTCTGCAATGGAATACTTGCACTTTCCCTGCAAAATAGTCAAAATAATACCTCTGTCTATCCAGGTTAATATCACAGTTCACCCTGCTAACAGAGAAAGTTAGTAAACATTGATCTCTGTTTGGAAATCCTTTTAATCGGATCATCCAGGTTAATATCACAGTTAACAGAGAAAGTTAGTAAACACTGATCTCTGTTTGGAAATCCTTTTAATCGGATACTTGGTTTTATCTATCAAGTCTTTTAGGAGTTTGTTTCAGGGTTTTTTTGCTTTTTTTTTCCCCTCAAAGGAACACTTAAAGGAAAACATTGGTCACATTCTGAGTTAAGTGCATCTCTGAGCCTGTCCATACAAATACAGTCCTCCTTTCCACTCCCATAGATTGCTCACAGCATAAAGATGAGACGTACAAAAAGGACTGTATTATGGTTGACAGCACGTGCTGATGAATGGCATGTTCTACATGTTCTGTTTATGTAACTGTAGCTCTCAAAGCAGCAACATTAGGCCAGTATCTGCCTTCAGAAACAAACTGTCAGCTGTAGGATCCCACATTAGGAACATCATTAGCCAACCCACTGTTGGATAAAAACTTTATTTTAAACACTCCTACCTTTATTTAACTTCACCCACCCATGTTAGTCATTTAATTTTAATGTTTCATTTCACCCGATGTATTTATCTTTTTTTTAACTTCAGAATTTTAATCTAAGTCAGTTTCATTTCACCCGATATATTTATCTAACTTTTTTTTTAACTTCAGAATTTTAATCTAAGTCTCATTTTCCTTTTTATCACAAAAGCTGTGTTTAACCTTGCTGTACTTCAGCTCCTTGACTCAATACAACAGTTAATGCTATTTTCTACTGAGCTTTAGAAATATGAAAAAAATATGGTGTTGATGAGGACTGTATTGAATAGCTAACTTCTCATTACACCAGAGAAGTTCCATTATAATAGAGTACAGAGATTACCTTTGGGCTAAGATGAATGAAAAAGATCTAAAGCTGGACCCTTGCTCACATTACAAAGATTACATTTACTGCATGTTTCACCTTAGGCTCTCTACTCATGTTTACCAAGACTTAAATATCATTATCCCCATGAGAAGACTAAGGCACAAGAAATTAAATAACTTTTACTATTTAGAACATTTAGTAACATTGCTTAGAAATCCCAATTTCCTGATCAATCAGGTGGCACTCTACCCCAAGCCCAAGATGAAGAAGCTGGAATTGTATGCACACTGACTTCAGAGGACACAGCTATGAAATTGTGATGATTTCCCTTTTTCTATCTCTTCCAGTCTTACATCAGACCTGTGTTTACTGTCATCTCCTCCTCCTGCTACAGCATCAGAATTTCTAAACAGAAATTCTCTGGCAAGGACACAGGTAAAAATTTGTACTGCTTTATTATCAGTGTGCCTCAGCAAATATTTATTGTTAATATGTATTATCTATATTGGGATAAGCAAGATATCACCTACCCAAGAGCCAGAATCTTAGTGTGCTAGACTCAGTAAACATACAGTGTGATAAGAGTCCCTCCTCTAAAGGTCTGATATTTTTTCCTGGTTCCAGTAGAATTCTCCGTGCAAAGCACAAAGTGAATCTTGTGGTGTTTCAGCAATAACTTGTCATCATTGAGCTTTTGACAATTTGGGATAAAAGCTCCTCTTAGGTCTGTAATTTCTATAGTTCCATATAAAAAGAAAATGGAGCTAAAGGAACAATGTTGCCAGCCAAAAAAATAAGCATTGCAAGGCCCTGTGCTTTACTTTCCTCTCTGTCGGTGACCTCTAAGATCTAAAGGAGAAGGTAAAGATCCAGGACTTGGAGTTAGGAGCCAATGTGACCTTTTCTCTAAGCCAGACAATAAACAGTAAAGGGTATTGTTAATGCAGTGCACAGGCATTTAGCCACATGTCTCATTAACTTTAATGGGAGTCTCACCTAAATATCTGAACATCACTTCGAAAGTATACCCTGAAGTGTGATGTCTGGGGGAAAAAAATTGCCCAGAGAGAACATATAAAAAAAAGAAGAGAAATATGAAAGAGCAAGCCAGATACGAAAGTACACGTGTGGGTGGGAATACATTAGGGTTATTTGCGTGTTCACTGTGAAAATAGGTAGCTAACCTCCCAACCAGATAGGAAGGTGCTTCGAGGCAGTCAATAGAGAGGTAGAATCTAACGAGAAGGGAAAGGTATCAAAGGACTTGTTCCATTAGCAGCAGCAGGGATAACTATAGAAAAACATAAGGGGAATCCATAGGGAATATCAATCTACAAACCCCAGTGTGACAGTTTTATGTTTCACCATAATTTAATATAATAGAGAGATGTAGGCACTAAAGCGTTCAGGTTAAAGTATTCATGAATAATAAAATCATATTCATTTTATCTGGTCACATTCTATTCAAAATTATTTTACTACCTTCCAAAGGGTAAATCTGGCAAGGTTTTAGAACATGTTAAGATAATTTAAAAGTAACTGCTTAAGTTGTTTAAACCTTTAATAGCTTCTTCCATTTCGGTCTTTGTGAAAGCTATGAATGGAAGAGGTAGGAGAGGAAACATAAAATGTGCACATAGAACAGAAGGGGACAGGCTACACACAACAGGGCTTGAAAAATAATGCATACAAAGAGCTTCACATGTAAACATTGAAATGTTTTGTTCAAAATTAGCTTTGGAACTAAAAAATGGCACCATGAATAGGGCTGCTCTTTCACTTAGAATTGCGGTTTTACTGATAAAACTGAGTGTCAAGATCCCTACTGATAAAGGCACTATCATTTAGCATAACAGCCCCAAAGATTTATCCCTCTTTCTGAGCCTTTTGAGTAAACCAGCAGTATGCTGGTGGCACTGTCCTCTCATCTTAGTGCCTTCTCCACTGGGATTGCTGCCCCAGGTAGCCCAGAAGCTCTGCCAATTCTTGCCCCTGTCACAAAGCCATCGCTGCTTCATCCCACCACCTCAGCTGCTGGCTTTGATGGTGTTAGCTCTGCAACCCACTGGTGAAGGTGGCAGCCCGGACAACACTGCATCATGCCCTTCAACACCTCCTGTTCTCACTGCACAGAGCAGAAACATCTCAGATGCTCTTACAAGCCAGCGCAGGTTTGCAAAAAATGATTAACATGGACCCTGTGTTATGCCTCCAGGAAAAGCGCAGAGGTCCATCTCATTGTCCAGAGATTGCTGCCATGAAACAGCGGCACAGGATACATCAGCCTGGAAGGAGCACTGCTGCTGGTTCCAGGAGTTAGTGAGGTTATTGGCAGAAGACACTGAGTTGTGACATGTCCATATACCCTCACAGTTCTTTTAAGCTTTTGAGCTCTGGAAATCATAGAGTATGAATAAGAGTGAGATATTTTTATTTCTAATATTTCATGGACTCTATTCCCCTGTGAGCTTCAGGCCAGGTCCAGAAGAGCTTTTGGGCATGTGCTGAAAACACATGAATAACCCAATGACTTCAAGCTGCTTGGTTCCTCCCTTTTACCCTGGGATTTGGCATGCTTTTCCTAGAGCCAGGCAAAGGAAACTGTGAATCATTAACTAAATAATCTTTGCCCATGACAAAGACATTAATCAAAATGTCGGTACTCATGCTCCAGAGGGGCATTTAAACCATCATCTATTCATTCGCTCCAATATAGCCCAATGTCACTTCTACTGAACAGCATTCAGACTTCCTTCCAAAAATATGACAGTATCTAAACTAATTTTAGCTTTATGTAACAACTTCCATTAAAAAAAAAAAACCCCATGCAGTATTTATGGGATTGAGCAAAAGGAAAAACTCAGTTGTGAAAGTCAGTATCGTGTCAAGCAAATGGAAGGAGATATTCAGAATTTGAACATATGCAGCCTGCCACCCAGACAAACCTTTTTTAATAAAAAATAGCCAATCTTTTTTCTCAACAGTGCAAACCTGATTGTTAAATTCCCATGTGCCCTAGTACCCCCTCCCTCTCATTTCTCAACAATTCAAATACCTCCATTTTAAATCCTTCAAGAGCAAATCTTCAACTGTGCACAAAATGTAAATTCAGCAAGCAAAAAAATCCCCAAACAAAACAACCCACATCCCTTTCAAGTCTGAATCACTGAGCGTTTATTTCTCCTCACAACAAAGTGGGTTTGTCATGAACTAAACAAAACACAAGACAATAAATCTAAAAATCCTGTTATATTACACAAATTATCCCACAGTAGGAAATAAGGCTGTTTTACCTCTCCAGAGAGAGCGAGAAACAAATACTAAAAAAAAATAACTTTCCAGGAAATATTTGGTTTCCTGATTATTTTCCCTTTTATTAGGATACTAAGGAGAAAAAAATGGAGCTGAAGCTTTAATGTAATCCCTGCTATAATGTATAATTGTGATGCTGAACATGCCTTTCTTGTTGGAAAAGATAATAATCAGTAATTCTAAAGAGACAATACAAGACCTTGGAAAAATATAGGAGTAAAAGCAATTTTATGTAGTAAATGATGTTATTATAATAGTTTTTTAATGCAAGTCCTATTGGCTTTGATGAAGCATTTTATCATCTTGAAGTATGCCTGTAGAGAGGAGGTAAGATGACTGACAGCACATCCTGACAGGGGTCTGTGAGCAGCATATGTCAAGCAATTTTAATATAGTGATTCTGCCAACAAGAAAAGGCTTCTTGAAAAAAAAAAAAGAAGTCACAACTCAGAATGTAAAAGGTCTCCTCCTTGAAGTAAAAGCCTTGTCATTAAGCCATAAATCTGATGTAATTTAACCAGCTTCACTGCTGTTCCTATCAACTGGGTTAAGAACCTGGAGGTGTCAGTGAGGACACATATGTGCACGTCTCCAGTGGGTCAGCCTGTCCCACAGCAAGTCTTCTGCAATATTCTTACTTACATAGATGTTAATTTCTAAATTATTTTGTACCTTCATTAACAGGAATGGGGACAAGGAAAGATTTATGGCAGGACCATGTAAATATAAAGGTTTTTAAATATATTCTTGCTTGAAAATTTGGTACATTGTTATCTTATGAGATATATCCAGGCAATTTTTTCTTATCCCAGTCTCTTCATTCTTAATAAAGACCTTTGCTTATCTAGGTCTTCATTACACAACACTCCCATAGTAGAGGGTGACCAAGGCATTTGTACTGATCTCATTTAGGGTTTCTGCTGCTTATTTCCTAGCTGCTGTTTACAGAAGCTCATCAGCAATAACAACAAAGTACTTTGTTCTTCATTTATGGGCTGCTGGAAAATAAAAACATTGAGAGAAAAGCCTTCCAAGTATCTAGGTTGACATTTGGCCTCCCAGCTACATCATACAGCCTCTGAAAGTTCCCAGGTCTATGTGAGATCTCTCAAAATTCAGAGAAATTAACCCATCTCTCAGAAGAGTTCATTAACCTGGACCCTGCACTATCCTCACATGGCTGCACTGAGTGCTTCCTGGTCCAGAGCTCGTTCCTGGATCTGGAATTAGCTTATGAAGCTCTTCATATTCCCACACAACATCATTGGTGACCTAAAGCCCCCAACTCCTACACCAATGCCTCTTCTCTGGGCTAGTCCACTTCCTGCAGCAAACAGATAGAATAAATATAGCTGGGCAGGGGCATGCAGAATATTAATAATTAGAGAATGCAGCCTGGGATTGCAATAAAGTCAAGAAGTGCAGAACTAGTGAGCATGGTAAGAAAGCAGTTCCCTAACTCTTGTGAAAGTAGGCAGAGATAGAAACAACATCGAAGAAGGTCAGATACATTTTTTTTCCCATATGTTACTGTCAGCTCCAGTAAAATCACTTGTCACCATCGTCTTCTTTCTGACAGGCACTGTGGCTCATGTACTCCATCAGGTACACTGGACAGGACAACAGAACATGGATTGTCTTTGTGGTCTGAAGACCCAATTCTGTTAGTGATTTAAGTTTTCTGTATCGTGTACTATAGTCACAATAGCAGACTGCAGAAGTTCTGCTAGCATCTGCCTAAAACATTACCTTTACAGTCTATTTCACCCACTATTTCCCACATACAGCTCTACTCAAAGCTTAATCATCTGCACTATGTAGGACATTCAGTTTCTGTGCTGGTCTTCATGTGAATCCAAACTTCAGCCTAAAAAACACCTTGAAAAGACCAGATGGTAAGGAACAACGTACAGACTTAACCTTTGTTACCTGAATTAACGTGATTAACTGCTGATTACAAACATTGCTAGTTAACATCTGTGCACAGTTGCTTGTTTTAGCTTAGAATTCTCTAATTTCAGGTACCAAAAAAAAAATGCATATATAATATACAGTTCTGTAATGGATAGCTCCAGTCTCAACCATGCCAATAAACAGTGAATGAAATCCAGCAGGAAGACAGAAAAGGAATGAAAACCAGAGATACTTTTAACCTTTGTCATTTCATCGCTGCAGTTTGAAGTGCACATTGTGAACGTAGCAGAGCAATCGGTGGTGCAGTCAACAGGCTAAAGAGGAGGGAAAAGCCAGACAGTAATGGGATCTCAGACTGATTATTTGACTGGTAAAAAGTATATTAATCGCCACCCTGAGGACTAAGAGATGTTTGCTCTTTTTCACACATCAGAGTTAAGTGCTACTGTTTCAGAGATGGAGAAGGCTGTGGGCTTTTGGGGTGGGTTGGTTTTTTTCCTTGCTGAAGAGCTCATGTACTGAAAAATACATTTTGGGGGGAAAAAGTCATGAAGTATTTGTCAGGTGGGTATCTCTGAATAGTAGTCACTTGACAAAAATAATAAAATAACACAAGAGTTTTATTCATTTGGGATATTTCCAAAACTTTATCTGCAGTTTTAAAAGGAGTTAGAAATTGAAAAATTAACTACTCATTCTGATTTTCAGCAAAAAAAATATTTCAAGTTAAACAACAAAAAAAATTCATTGCAGGCAGAAAACCAATAAATCATTTCTGCATTCAATTCTAATTTATCTTTCAACTTCTCTTTGATTATACACCCAGGAGCATGATGAGGACTAAGGTATTGGTTACCTCATCTGCATTGGGTAGTAATTCCCTGCTAGAGATGTTCATTATGTCTACAGGCACTAGTCCAGTGGAACAAGTCTGCTAGGTATCCTATTGCTAGGTTTTAAACAACATAAAAAAAAATCACAGCAATAAAAACCCAAAACAAGCAAAAAAAAAAACCCCAAAAAACCAATCACAGTAATCAGAGCCACCTAGGCTCTACCATAACAGCAACAAGAATAATGAGGTCTGGCTGGGTCACTGCTGGTGAAGGCCACGGAGCAGGGTAGCAGTCACAAATCAAGGGGCTGGGAGTGCAAAGCCATGAGTTTGCAGATTGAGCTCCGAGTTTAGGGAATTTGCTGGATGCTCAGCTGGCAGCAAGACCAAAGAGATGACTTTCACATGCATTTGCTGGGCCAGGCAGTTTTGGATGAGAAACATGGTATGATTTCCACTCTGACTGCCACTTCAGAGGACAGCACAGCACCAAGCCCCACTCAAGGCTGACTTCAGAAACCATTTGGAAGGTGAACCAGTGGCCACCTGCCTGGTAGGCAGAAATTTTTGTTCTGACCATGTCCCATTGCCACTTGGCCAGATGAACTGGCTGCCTTTGAGCTTCCAGGTGGGACTCAAGCTGCTGTTGACCTTTGAAACTTTTCATGGTAGGCTTGGCTCTCACCAGAGAGACCATCCCCTTTCATCCCTCCTCCTGCCACCTTGCAGCGGCTAATGCCAGCAGAGCTTCTCAGCCAAGAAGTCCCTGAGTGCACATGGCTGAAGAGAGGGCAAGACAAGGACCCTGGAATGAGTCCAGCTGGATTCAGATATGGTGGGGAATAGAGAATGGGAGGTAAAGAGGCACCCTCTGTCAGGTGCTCCACTCCACTAATATGGAGCAACCTTGTAACTGTTTCTCCACATCCTCAGTAAATTCCTTTCTGGAATGTGCTTCCCTACTGGTCTGTCCCATATTTTATTTATGATTAAGCTTAGCAACAGGCTGGGGGTGGGGAAAAAAAAAAATTACAAAAGCCACAGTAAAAAAAACAAATACTGCTCAGACTCCTGCAGCAAAACACATTGAGGGGCTGGCAGTGGGAATTAACATCTTAGTTGTTCTAGAAAGGAGTTTTTAACTTGATGGATGTTTCTGCTACCTGTAGACATTCTTAAATTAAAATGAAGCTAAGCCAAAAAATATTTATCAAAGGCCATCAACTTATTATTACCTGTGTAATAGTATTGCCATCATTTTGGCTTGCAGCTCACTGAAATTCTACTCATTGGTTTGAACAAGGTTATGTCAGGTAATGTCCCAATAAAACAAAAGGACAGTTCTTGCCCTAAACAGTTTCCCTGTACAACAGCACGCGTTGCCTTTGCTACTGGCTCTTTATTTTAACTTGTCATAACACAATGAGAACATCACCGATGTCGCTGCATCTAATCTATTGGATCTTAAATTCTGAAGCTCAATTCTTACTTTCTGATCTCTTTGACTTCCACAGGAAGGTTATATATGCTTCCCTTCCCTCCCCACACCCTCCCAGCCCCAGATCAGGTTCTTAGTGAAGAGTACTGGGAAAAATGAAGTTGGGTTTATGTTAGGACAAGGGTGTTCTACTTCAGTTATTTATTGCAGTAATCACCCCATGGAACTGTGCTTTCCTCAAATTGCACATATAAATTATCAGCTATTATTCCCTACTGCAAAGGTTGATGCAACCTCTTGTTTTACAGGTACAGTGAGATTTAGAGGTTAAAACATGCTTATGACTTGATTTTTCTCCCTGCTTCACCAGCTGCAAAGAAACAGCAACGGAAGCCAACATATTACCATATGAGCAGCTTATATGCTAACTGGAATTATATATAAGCTTTGTGAAGCATTCTGAAATGCTATACGTGAGTTTCAAGAGATCTAGCTTCTCGCTGCTATTCATTTTTCAATTTTCAGCTTCAAAGATCTTGGACATTCTCCTCTAGGCTCATCTACAAGCAGGAATCCAAGGTCTAGTCACATTGGATGATTTTCTCAGAGACAGGATTTGTTGCAGCAGTCTTGAGACAAACCAGGAGAAGAAAAAAGGAAGGAAGTTTATGCAATATTAGAGTTGCTTTTATTTTCCCTGTATGCCATGACAATCCTATTGTCCTTCAGAGATGAAAGCAAATTTACCTTGTGGAATATGACTAAGATTATTATGGGGTTTTTGTACTTTATAATCTGCTTTTCACCAAGTCTTTTGTGTGTTTTTGCACAAAACTGTTCTCCGTGGTTCTGTGTTAGCTATTGTTGGAGATACAAGAGCACCACTGACTGCTAACAAACAGCACTACTGGAATGAGGCTGTCCTCCAACAAGGGATTTAGTAAGAGAAGCACAGGACATGCCACCTGGTGAAGCTAGTCACAGGTAGAATAAGAAGATGCCAAGTAAAGCTGATGTCAAATCCTGTCTGTCAAGGGGAAAAGCTTTTCAGATGTGAAGCTGCTGTCAGCAGGGAGGCAAATGGTGTATAGTCACCATCTCAAGAACTTTCAAGTATTGGAGAGAGAGTCTTTAAAAGCTCTAGTGTACTAATGAAAGAAGGTATGAGCAATCAGTAGCACCCATGTTATTTCATGTGTGTATATATATATATCTTTTAAAATAACAATATAAGAACTTCTAAATATAATAGAGGTATACTAGGGAGTTGGGCACTTGGCCATGGATTGTAAACATTGCTCTGTACCAACTGCTCCTTTCTGTTTTCCATTTTTTAGAGCAGTGATTCTCAAGACTTTTTAGTCTGTTTTCCTGCCCATGGGACACATCCTGTGTTCGCTGAAGTCAGTGTTTCCCAGGTTTACAATGAGCCTATAGGCAACGCTTCTGTACCTCAGCAAGGAAGAAGGGTTCAAGTCTGCTACCAGCCAAGATCTAGCTTTCCCCAAATTCCTCCTCACCTTTTCTTTTTCAAAGAGTGTTGACTTAAGTATGTCCCCTCCCTCTGCCCAGTAGGCACAGGGATTTTACCCAAGACTGTGCCACAGCTATTGTGGCCTCCAGTAGTATGTCGGGTGGGATAGACAGCACAGAGGTGACATAAACTTTCTCTACTAGAAATATTTCCATCTCGGAGCAGGTCTCCCTACCTACAAGAGGCCATTCAGAGTCCATTGATACAGGGTTCCCCCTCAAATCCCATACACCTTGGCAGCATATCCCAAAACACCTCTGTTCTTCACTACATACCGATGGTGGGATCTCCTGCCAGGGAGCCAAACACAGGCTGGAGCTCACCACCCAGATAGAAGCCCCACCATACCTGAGCACAATGAGCAGGACAGGTCCAGGGGCAACAAGCAGCTTCAACCAAGAGCCCAGATCATCAAACAAACTTGTGGCAACAATGCAGGTCCAAGGTCCAGTCAGGAAAGCCAGCCCCAGGTCAGGGCCCAGATACGCCATGGCCAGGCTAGAGAACAACACTCCTTCAGCACAGCTCAAACCAGACTGAGGACCCAGGGCTGAGCTTAAATAGCATCCCCGGCTCATGGGTGGGGTGGATGGAAGCTCCAGGTGAGGCTGGTCAGGGCCACCAAGGTCTCTGACTGCCCTTGGTGCCTCACCACTCCCTTACTGTCTCCTGTTCCCTATTCACAGTATTCAAACTCGATAATCAATATTTAAAAATCATCTAGTGAGGACATACTATTAAGATACAAAAGTATTTTTTCATACCTTTGTATTCAATTCAGAAAGGCTGCGGGGCTGGACCCTCAGCTTCTGAACATCACTGGGAGCTCTATCAGTTAACAGCAGTGGAGGATTTAGAACATGATTTTGTTCATGTAACCCATCACATTGACCAGTCATTTTATTAATCTGAGCATTTAAATGAGTTCTTACTAGAAAAAAAAAGTAACTAGAGCTGCAAAAAAAGGAGCAAGGTAAGGCAAGGACAAATACATAATTATCTTGAATGTGAAAAAAAAAATGGTGCAGCAGAAGTTCATGTTCCTTTGTGTGGAACGCAGCCCAGCTAATGTACAATTTAGATGCAATAGTTTTCTCTGGCTGGGAAATCAGTTTGATTTTTTTTTTCCCCCCCTAGCTTATCCTTTTAACATTTTCCTGAGGAATAGAATGATGCTAGAACTGAACTGCTGCAGCAGGCTGTACAAATTCATTAATTACATTAGCAAAATCATGATTTCAAACATGTGTGTCAGCACAGGCAACAGCACTACATTTTTATTGAGAGTCTTCCAGCATTCCACTTCTGCCATAATGTGAACACAAAGCTTTGTCATCCCCACTGCAAGAAATATAAGGTCTTAAAAAAAAGCTATATTTGCCATGTTCCTGCACATGCTCTCCTCATAATTTCAGATATGGATGGATGATTTCAGATATCAAAGGGAGAGTTCAGTGAAAGAATCAACCCATACAATGATATCAACCTGCCCACTAACCCTTCAGACAAGATCATGAAAAGAGACACCCAGGGTGGTGGAGCTAACAGAACAACGGATAACACCGAAACATTGAATATATAAATAATAATAATAATGATGATGAATAAAGCTTTGAGTTTTGAAGCTTTCATCAGAAGTTCTGCTGATGCATTGAGAAAGTTTATAAAGCTCAATGGGAAATTTTAATAAGCGGTAATAACAGCACTCTCATCCACTAAAAGAACCCGATTCTGACCTATTTTATAATAGGGTTATTCAAAATAACTCCACTGACATCACAACACACTGAGGCAAGAAAAAAACAGAATCAGTCCCTTGGTATTCATAAAATAATCTGACTGGGGTGCACAGAAGCAGCATATGGAGAAACCTGAATAAATATCCTCGCAATTAAAAAAATGCTTGAGCAAGGATTATTTCTTATTTTTTTTTAATTTGAAACTGTTCTGATAATATCCAAAAAGTTCACAACTGAAAGATCTGTAGCAGCTAAAATGCTGCTATAGATTGAGGATGCAATGATAATCTGCATATTTGATTGCGGCATTTACTGCCTAAATAAAGGAAAAAATAGTGGTGATAATAATACAAAGCCCCGTTTGCTCTTGCGAAGTCTGTGTTCCTGCAAGCTGGAGGAATCAGGTAGGATTGCTGCTATCGAGGACAAAAACATCCAGAAACTGGTCACGGCTGTTATCAGCTGAAAGCAAGATTTTTGTTACAGGATCATGCTGTCCCAAGTCACACCCAAGTAAAGAATTTAAGGATGGAGGCAAAGAATTCATAGAGGGTGAGGTGTGGTGAGAGGTTTACAACTGTGCTATGAGACCAGCTTGGAAGGGCTTCACTAGTTTGCTGCCTTTAGCTTTTGGGTGTCCCCACTTCAGTGGTGTAGGAGCTTTCAAGGCTCTAGAACAAGGCTCAGGGAGACCTTGGGATGCTTCATAAATAAGAAGAAGCTCATACTGGGCTTGGATGCTGTCTCATGTATTCCTCGCAGAGTTAATGCTTCCTCTTCTTCTGTTGAACACATAGGCTGTGCTCACTCTAACTACATCAGAGTCCTGAGGAAAAACCTGTTTCTTCTGTTGTCTGAAAAATAACTAGGTACAGAAAGGGAAAACAAAGCTTCTGTCTTGTTGGAAGGTGTCTACATCCTTTGGGTGGGTGGAAAAGAGATGAATGAGGCCTGCAGGCTTCCAGGGCATCGACAATACAAAGCCATAAAAAATTGAGAATGTTCTCACTTAATTAACTTAATCTTTGCTGGGTACACGTGCTTACAGGGTCATGGGAGCGGAGGTAGGGATCTCTAATCCTGCTGTTGAGAAATCTTAAATTAGACCTGAGATTCCAGGTTATGCTGTGGCACAGCTGAGCTAGGCTTAGCTAAAACACCTGCAAATGAGGGGCAAAGACTTTAGATGCTTGGCCTTCTATGACTTGTCTTTCCTGCTCTTGTTAGGAGTAGCTAAACAAACCTTGCTGTGGTACACTTGTATCTTCTGCTTGTAGCAGGGAAGGTACCTGTACTGAGGTTGACTTTTAAGTAGTGAAATGAGGAGAATCATTAGCTAGAAATCCAGTTTTCTAAGGAGAACTGGGTCTGGGGTAGTGGTGTTACTGCCTCTCAGAAGGCAAGTCCTGATGCCAAGAATCTCTTTCTCTTGTCTTTCTTCCTCACACGTATCACTGAAATTTACTGCAGTGAAGTGGCTGACACTTCTCTTCCTTCAAACCTTTCTTCCTTGGAGCTGCCAAAGTGCTGTTGTCAACAAACATTAATAGATCCAGCCATTGCTCACTGTTAGAATGCAAAACAAATATTCACTTCAGGCTCATAAGAAAGGAAAGGAAAAATAAAACAGCTTTTTTAAATGAAGTTGCACTTTAGTATTACTATTTGAATTACTTTAACTCTTCTTTCATGTACTAATCTCCAGACTTTCCTAATTTGTGACCTCCACTTCATTTGTTAAGGTTTTTAAATCCTTAGTTATTTCTTTCAAGTTGGTTTGGTTTGGTTTGGACTTTTTTTTAAGACCTTCTTATATGTTCCCTGCTCTGGCTATAGTAATTTTTTGAGAAGAAGAGCAGAATGATCTCGTTTCTCCTGCTTATAACAAATAATTCTATTAGCCGATCTAAAAATAAAATATATATTAGAAACACCCACTCTTTGAGGCATGTTTAAACAAAAGCTCATGTCCAGACTGATCTAATAAAGGTTTAAACTGAGTTTTGAAGTTGTAGGAGGTGATAAAAATGAATAACCTATCTACAAGGGTTTACTTCTGATCTCTCCTCTGAGAGGAATTTGCTTAAAATTTCCCTCTTGCAGCTTTGGCTGTGAGGATCCCGCTCTCTGACCTCTGCATTAGTTATCCACCTTTTTGCTGTCTCACTGCCTTCAACCTTTTCCTTTCCGACATGTCTCAGAGGTTGTGGGATCTTTATTCTCCTCTTCCCTCCCACTATTCCTCACTCTCTTTGTATGCGAATGTAGTGGATGACTTCCCCAAACACTCCATAGGCAAACCTTCCTGTGGGTTGACCTCTCATTTTGTGGAGTAAAGCTGTAATATATCTCTGTCAGCTCACACCTGAGCATATGGTGGTATTTCAGTTGTGAATAATTTCCTCAGTCTCCATAAGGAGGTAGGGAAGAACTATGCATACAGAAACTCTTTTTTTACTCCTTGGTACCTGATCCAAAGCTCCTTGGAGTTGTCTGGTATTTCATAAATGACTATGAGTGTAGTGTCTCGGAATAAACACATTTCTGCTTCTCATTCATTGCATTCGTGGCATGTTGTGGATTTTCTCTTCTCTCACTGTAGATTGAGAGTCCAAATGGCTCTTTGCAAGTCTGCGTGGCCCTGTGACTCCTGGTTTGTGTGTCATTCCGCATCCAACAGTGATCAGCTTTGCAAAACCAGCTGTGTAGGTCATTGCACTTTCCATGTTTTCTCCAGACCACTTTGGCAGTGGTCATTAACAGTTATGAAGGTGTGAGCCAATGGAGGGAAAAGAGAGAAGGTGCAATAGTGCAGTGGCATTCCTTTATGCTTAATACTTGCACAGAATTATGCTTAATACATATGGACTTTTTAATATTTAAAATTGATCTTTTTAAAAAGTACACACTTTTAATATTATTCCATTATCTATGTCTTTTGTATCATGCTATTCTGTGTCTCTTACTAGCCAAAGTTAAATTGAAACTATATAGGTGAAACCTAGGAAAACCCTGAAGAACATGGTTTCCCAATAAAACATGGTTTCTTCCAAATAAAGGGAAATATCAAAGCATTTGCTGTTCTGCTTTACAGATGTAAAGTAGAAGTTACGAGAAGGACATTAAGTTTCTCTGGTATAAAGGGAATGCAAACCAAATCAGGAACACTTTCCTCCACTGTTTTTCTGTCATTAATGCCTGTACTAAGGACACAGCCCCCAAAAGAACTCCTGCAAAATAGAGCAGATGTTTTCCTCCAATTAACCTGGAATGGAATGGAATGGGTTTAACATGTGCCAGAGCCTGAAGTCCTTACTCAGGCAAAACTGCCAGAACCTGCATTAATAATGCCAGAAGGATGTGATAAAAGTCTCAAAATACAAAATAAAACCCATTCAGTAATATAGTGTAAAATAACTCAAGTCTAGCCTAAAATGGTGTGTTGGCTTCAGAGCTGGTGTGTTTTGTCAAAGTAATGGTCTGTTCCAGAGTGTTTTGCTAGCAAGGGGAGAGGGCAGGGCATGGGCTGTGAAGTATTGGATGAATGATAGGAAAAGAAAGAATCCTGGTCCTCTGAACATCTCTGCTTTCATCCTAGGCAAATTAAACATCAGGAAATACGTTGAATGAAAACTTTCTTTCCAGTAAACACTTAAAAAGATATATCTGAAAAGATCATTTAAGAGGACAATGACACAGAAGTGTATAATGAATCTGGACCTGTGCTGCTGCATTTATATAGGCTTTCCAGCAATAAAGTAGGTTAAAAGACAAATTAATTGTATGCTTCCTCTTCAAGAGAAAGAGACCAATGGTAGTTACTATGGCAACTACTTGCAATTCATCCTATTAACTTTCTTATTGCAGGAACAATCAATAATGATACAGATCTTTTTAGGATAAAATATACATGAAGGCTTTTAAAAATATATATTGTTCGCTCTGCTTTCAAATAAAATCTGATACAGCCTTGAAAAAGCAAAGACAATGTTAGACAGAAGCAAAATGTGGATTTGCCAGAAGGAAAAAAAAAAAAAAGGTGAGTCAAATTGTACCAAAATTCCATCTTTTCCTCTTAGCAACTTCAGCAAACTGTTCAGATTAATTTATTCTCAAATGTTTTGACATTTGTCTTCACTCTGATTGTGAAGGTTATACCTTATTTAAAGGCATGATACTGTGTGATGATATCTCTGCTCAAACTGCTCAGGTGTATTCACACTCTTTAAAGGACTAGGTAACTACTCCAAAAAGCTTTTGGAGATGCTATGCTATCAGCACTGATGCCTCACCTTCTCAAGAGCTACCACACATCTTGTATTCTCTATTTATCATTATTTTTCAGACATGGAACAGCAAGAGGGACCCAGTCGATTCCTGTGACCTGGGCAGCAATAACAGCCAGGCTTAGTCTCCCTGCTGAAGGATTTGTACTTTTTGGTGTGTGTACAGGACACTGTAAATTCTCAGTCTTTTCCTATTTGATTTTGTGGTTGCTAGGAGATATAAATGCCCTGGGGTTTGCATCCCACCCGTGGTATTTTCTTCCACCTTGTTCTGGAAACTACATTGGTTTTAGAGGTACTCGGCCACTAGTAGAAAGCTACCCCATATGGGAATACATCTAATTAATGAGTGTCATCAATAAGAGAGAACTTCAAGAACAATTTTAGGTTGAGTGATTTGTCAGTGGAAGCTGGCATTGTAGGGATGTCTGGATGGGCAACAGGTCTGAAGTGAAAACCAGCAGTTAGGACACCAGGTTGGGTATTGAGAAATGCTTATTTCTTAACTCAGATGAGACTTTCTTGTGAGATTTTACGTAATAACTTACCTTGTGTCTTTTTCCTTGTCTCACATGTGGGTGATACTGTGCTCCCTTGCAAATACTGAGAAAATGGAGTAGTCATGACTCTAAGGTACCTGGATGTCAGACTGATGCAGGCATATCATCTAAAAGTCGTGCCTTCTCAATGACATCCCAGGGTATTGTAAATATTAGCCTTAGGTTGCTTTAAATATTTCCTTCCTAAGTCCAGGGGAGTCTTTCATTTCTTTCAGTGATATTTGAATCAGACTAACTTCCTGCAAACTGTATGAACAGAGAAGATCTAGCCCAGCTCCCAAATTTTTCCATCCAAGTCATTGTTCCAAGTCCCTTCTCATTGAATATGGCCCTATTAGGAGTTGATGACTCAAGCTCTGTTTATGTGCATAGGATTGTAAATATGTTAGACATTAACATTTGCCAGTTTATAATGCTTGAAAAGCCAGATATGGTTTATTACTATTTCACTTACAGGTATGAATCGTAATATATTCTAGCAAATTTAAGGCAGTAGCACTGTGCGGATTGCTGAGGACGTTGTCTCATGAATGAGTCACTCTTCTAACACTGCAGATTTTTTTGAAGATGCATTTCACTAGATCGAGTACATAAATCTGAGCTGCTTGGGAAGGATGAATGCTGGAATGGGAATATATTTCTCTGTGTTGCAGATAAGTCTGCACATCCTAACTTTATACAGGTGTTGCCATTTCAGAAGCCACAATTCTACTCGTGTTTCTTCTGACTTACAGAAGTTGGTCCTTTGTATAGAAATTCTAAACTCAGTTCATCTTCAAAGGAAGAATACAAAATACTTTTAAATAGAAAAGTGGAAGATATTACACAAGTTAATTTACTTCAAACTGAAGCTTTTGATCTGCTGTTCTTAGATCAGTTCGTTAATATAGACACGGTCAAAGCAGTAACATCTTAACCATCTTTTCCAAACCTCCCCTACTACTAAGTAGTTAAATATTTTTCTATGTCACTTGAATTCTTGATCTACAAGCCACCTTTGCCTCTTTTCTCTACTCCTTCAAACTATGTACATATGACACATTTCTCTTACCAAAAACCCTGAAACACTGTTCCCTTGCAGCTGCCCATCTAACCACAAAAAAAAAACCCCTCCAATCTTTTCTCAGAAGTATTTCTTTCTTGCCTTCCTGTATTCTTTCTTCAGGCCATATAAAAGCGATTTCTGGGTCACAGATCTTCTCAAAAGACCATCTCAACTGTGGTTGAACCACTTAGAGATATCTAACCATACTTGCTATATACATTTCTGCTTATTGCTCTTTCTCAGGCCCACCACACAAATATGTAAATATATCTTTAGTTACCTGATTGGTCTCTTTTTTTTCCACTGTTCCACCTCATCTTTAAAAAGTATAAAATCAACAAATATCAATATCATTAATCAAGTTCAAACTTCATTTAAAGAAAGGTGTTTGTGAGAAGAGAATGTGGCTTGCTATTCTTACCAAAAAAATGCAAAAAAATCCGAATACCTTTGATTGTTCCTGTATCAGCCCAATAAAAGAAAAGCTGACAATTGACCTGTCAGTTTGGGGGTTTTAGAGAAAAAGATGAGCAGGAATTCCCAGGGGATGCATTTAAAAGTTCTCCACAACTGATCTCTACTTTGAGACTCAGTTTCTCCTGCCCTTTTAGTTTTTTTCCCCCACTCTTAAATTTTAAAAATCTTAAGGGGAAACTGTCACAGTACATTTGTAAAGTACACAGTGAAATATGAAGGCTCTTCCAACACCAATAATGCTGTGCATACTGGAAGTCTTCATTCAAACAGTTCAGTTATTTAATATACCAAATCAAGATGTTGAGAATCAAAATAGTATCATCGGAAATTAGATTTAGAGACTGCTTGGAGTATGAAAGCAATAACTGAGATTTCACAAGGAGAGCTTCTCTGTTCTTAGAGAAACCTGTACAATATAACTGCGAAATGGTTCAGTGGGGATCCTTGTAGCAGGTGGCACTGAAAGCTGAGAGTACAGTGCCAGCAGAGATTAAAAAAGAAAACAAGACCTGGCAAGAAAAGCCAAAGCAACATGGTGCCATCAATTTAGGTTCTTGCTGCCTCAGCTGCCATAGCCTGTGTTCATGGATCAGAGTTGTGACTGAGTGATATGAAATAAAAGAGAGGAGACTGACCGGTTGCTTGGAAAATAACTGAACATGCTTCAGTGTTTGTTGCAAATAGTATTTTTTTTAAGAAAACTTGGTTCTGTACTCCTAAAATCTGAGGAACAGCTCAAGATTTGGTAAACTTGCTCTATTTGAGATCACAAAGATAAAAGTCTCACTTAAAATCCATGTGTGGACATTTTACCTGGCAGGAACTCTTTGCATTTGTAGACTTTGAATGAAATAACATGAATTTGCAACACAAAGCAGTGTGAGCGTGCGTGCAAAAGGCTTTTGCAAGGCAGGAGCCAGAGGTGTGAGTCCAGCCCTCCATAGTGCTCCCTGCTGCTGGTGGCTCTTCTTTGACCACCCCGGCTCTTGCAAATACTGCCCAGGGACTCGCACGTCTCACCATGCTGTAACGGTGAGATGCTGCATTGAAGATCATATGTTCCCTTTTGGAAGGCAGCACCCTGAAAACTGAAGCTTGACATTGTAGAGTCTCTTGTGGATTTACAATCTGTAGTCCTGGCATTGCTCAAAATATTCCTGGTTTGTGCCCTTAACAGGAGATAATATAAGAAAACCACATGAGAATAGTGAAGAGAAAATGCTGTTAATGCATGGTTATTCACTTTCCAGTGATCACTGAGTATCTAAATTGAGGATATCTAAAGCCAATACTTACTTACAATGTACTGCTATAGAATAGCACATGCATTAAGGATTTCAGATGACTGTGCCAACTCCAGGCACTTTCAAGTTTTTCTCTTCAGTGATCACTGTACCCTGTAGTTACTGAAGTCTGAGTAAAGGAGAAAGCTTCTCACTTTTATCCTTTTGCTTCTGTATTTCCATATATTTATTAAGACATAATTAAAAAACCTAGGTGCACACTAAATAAATGCAATGGTCATTTTGTAGCAGGGTTCCATTAATTAATAGTCGAGGGGAACAGGGCCCATTAATTCTTAGACTTCTTAGAGGTAGTTGCAGGCTCTGAATGATGGGGCATAAAGCAAATTTAACCAATTGCAAATTTGAATAGTATACATTACATGATAAGCATTGCTTATGTTCTATAAAAGAGTTCCTTACTCATTGTTGGTAGGAACCTGGCACCTCTAACCATGAGAAAGGGATCCAAGTAGGGATAGTAATGGTTGCACCACTTGAGACCAGTTATATGGGATTTCTCATGTTAAGACATCCAGACACGTGGTGAAGGGTGGTGGGTGAAGCCACGTTTTAAAAACAAAATTACAACAGCAAAGGGAAAATAAAATACCTTCTCCCTTCTATTTGAGGTTCGTATTTCAGAATTTTTTCCTCTTGAAGTATGGCTGCTCTCTCTCTCTCTAAATCTGATGACCTTTGATCATAAGAAACTAAGTTCAATGATTTTCTGATTTCTTTGGAATATTAGCCTCATAGGGAACTAAATGTCATGTAAGACTGTAATTTTTTGAATATTAAATTACACCTTCTCAAAGCAGTTGGATCTCCACATGAACATATCTTAAATGATTTTTGAAAAACCATTATATAGCCAACAATTTCAATAGGGGTTCAAAACTCTTTTATTGAAGGTCATGTTTTGCTTATTATTTATTCAGCTGGAATATTTATTTTGCCTTTTGATAGTTGCTGTATCAATCCCTCTGTTATCTTTAATTCTGTGGCAGTCGCTTCCTTTTATTTTCAGTTAAAAATGTGAAGAAACTATTTTAAAAAATATCCAAATTGGATATCCATGTGCTGATTCAAGCTCTGTAATGTCAGTGGAAATACAGCTCATGATTTTGGTAGATTTTGAGTTAGACCCACACTTTGTGACATTAACTGTCTCAGTCTTATGCAACTTCTATTTCTCTGCTTCATCTGAGTTAAGCTTTGGTGCCCTTCTTGCTGCTCCCACACAAAAAATGCTGTGGTCCCTACAACATCTGAGATGCACCCAATCTCTCCTTTATTTCCTTGAAGTTACTTCTGTGTTTAAATAATGTCAACTTTAATTGTGTTTGAGATGAAGGTAGAGGAAAACTGAGGGACTGACTCTTTGGTCTCATGGTTAATGCACTCCGATTTGGGATGAGGAGAGGTGTCAAGTTCAATTCTATGCTTCAAATAAGGAGGATGGATTTGGACTTAAATCTCTTGTATTCCTGTGATTAACCTTGGGCAGCTGAATGAAGGGCTCTGTTTCTCTCTTCCTCCTCCTAATTGTGCTTTGATCTGATGTCTATATGTTAGAGTAACTCTATATGTTACTCTGTCTGAGTCTATATGTTACGAATGGCATAAGATATGTCCCTTCAGTCACAGGAAAAGCACTCCATCTCCCAAAAAGCAAGACTGAAGCTGTAATATATTCCTCAGTATTTCCTTCTGGCAGATGTAGATGGTGTCATTTGTCCTGGTTTTTAGCTGAGACAGAGCTGGTTTCTTTTCAGCATCCAGAACAGCGCTGGGGTTTGGGTTCAGCTGTGATCTGTTAGGAGAAAAATGTTGACCAACATCCCAATGTTTTAATTTTGTTCTGGAAGTTGAAGGACTTTGTGTTTTGCCAGTCTACAGGCGCAAAATCTAAAGGGGTGAGGAATATTGAAATGAATCAGCTCCATGGGCATTTGGCTCTGCCAAGGGGCTGTTCCATCTCCTGTCCCCCATGGGCAGGAGATTCATGAGGGGCTCTTCCTCTCTTGCTCTCTCTGGCTTTCGCTCAGGCTCTCGCTCTCCCGGGATTGCGGTTTCGGTTCAGGATTGTCGCTCCTTCACACATTGTAAGCAGGTTGGCTTTGATTCAGGACTGTGAGATCACTGCACCCCAATCAGAGCATGATGGACCTGAGAATGCCACCAAGAAGCCATCTCCAAGGGTGGGAAAGCAGAGCCAGGCTGGCATCCATCCTGTGCATCTAAACCAATAGCCCTTAGCTGAGTTTCCTGTGATGTGGATTATTTCCTTCCCATTATACCAGAGACATGTGTCTCCACTGGAGCTTTAGATGTAAAGCATGCCAAAAACTTCAAAGGAACATGACAGTAACAGTCTGTAGTTTTCTCTCCTTTGATGGTACCAAGAGCAGGTCTCCCACTGATATCAGTTAGTAGCATCCAGCCTGCTGCCAATGCAATAAGACTATTTTTTTTAGGAGGCTAACAACTCTGTGGGAGGGTTGGAGGGTACCTTACTATGGGAGCAGTCAGCATCCATCAAGAATATGCTACAAATTCTGAAGGTGGTGTAGCTTGCACACTAAAGTACTACCCAATATCTGTTCCAGAAACATCTGACCTTAATTGGCTACGAATTATTTTCAAAGGGAATTTGACTTATTTCCAGCTCAAATGTTGTGACTAGAGAAAGAAAACAAAACACACAAGGGTTAAAAATGAGGCAGGATAAATAAATAGAGTATGTTTGATAGGATAATGATCTGAGACCAGCTGTTGCTGAACAAACATTTATTATTATAAATCATCAGAGCCCTAATAAAATATAGACTTACCAGAACAATACCAAACAAAATGCTTATGTAATAATTAAATATGCAAAATTCACAGCTTCCTAGAAAATTAATTTTTTGAGGGCCAGGTCCAAATCTATTTCACTTGCATGCAAATCACTCATAGACAGCAGTGCAGAAAATCCTATGCCTTTGCTAAGAGTTATTTAATCATTTAAAGCATGATTTGTGTTGAGACAATGAAGACATAATTGTGAAATACCCCTGGTTATAACATCACAGTGCCAGAGAATTCCAAATAAATGCTCACACTCTGACCCTCTTCCTACTGGAGAAAAAAGGTGGGTTGTATTAAAAATGCTAGATATGACAAGCTTGGAGCTTGGGTAAACCTTAGATTTCCTTCCATGATTTATTCCTACCAGTTAATGTGCCAATATGGCTGGAATTCAGCACAAAGTAGGTGAATTTGGAAGAACACAGAAAGCTACACAGAAGGAACAATGCTGGCTAGGAAGGTTGGCAATAGGAAAAGGACAGAGGTTATGAAATGTCTTCCATGTGAGAGTGTGTGAACACGTGTGTTCACGTATGGGAGCAGAGAGGAGCAGAGCCTGCTTTACAGAGCTATAACCAGAGTATATTAGCTCTCCTGGTGTGAGATCCTGTGGGACTATAAGGCATAAATAGGTCTTGCAAAGTTAAGCAATATCAATGCGTTCTCCCCAGGCAGAACTGAGATAAAAATAACTTGGATTTTGTGAGAAGGGAGGGAAGCTAATAAAAAATGTAAATAAAAAATAAAAAATAAAACAATCTCTTTAGATGGTGACAACAGCTAAAGAAGCTGAGGTTGATGGTGAGATCATGGACACTCCAGGCTTCCCAGAACAGATGCCTGAGCCTTCCAGCTGAAAGTCCATTTGTTGCAACACAAAATGGCAATATTTCACTCTTCCAACTCCTAGTTATTCTAAATGAAACTGAAGCTGCTTTGACCCTACTCTTTTGAACCCGAGCCTGAATGAAATGGCAGATGTAACTAAGCCACTGCCTGTAAGCTGAAGGGTGACGGAGTTGAGAGCAGTAAACAGTGCTGGCGTAGCTCAGGGGTGAGAATGTTTGCTTGCCCAGGTTCCACACCATCACTTGTGTTTACATTATTTTCAGCCTCTTTACCTGAGATCTCTCACGAGTCCCTGCACAGATAAGACTGCCGGAGCACTCTGAGCCTGCCAACACTTCGTGGCATGGCAGTGTCACTCCCCAAAGGGATGCTTTTCCAAGGCATGGCTTTTGACAGTGGCATCCAGAATGACAACCCTTGTTCTGCTTGGAAGTTTCATCAGCCTTTTGGTACCTCTTCCTGCCACTCTGGGTACTCACTAGCTGTGTTGAATGGAAAGCAATAGATGCTGTCAAGCTGCAGAGGAAAATAATAATTTCCTACCCAGTGACAAGATCTTTGACTGGCATGGGGCTAAGCTGAGCAGGTAGTGAGTGGCTCTAGAAAAGGAGCTGAAGATACCATAGATTCCTAAAACTACATTTTAATCAAGCCTTGAGCAATTTGCTAATTACATTCAACTGCACTTAAAGGAAAAACAGGAGTTGTCAGGATTTTGTAGAGAAGCAGAAAATGGGTTTGGGTACACCACTCATTATTATGAATACCTCAGTGTCATATTATCCAGGAAAGACCTAGTGGCAAATCCTAGAAAAAGCCATATTTGTAATTTTTTTTCCAACTTCACTTTGGAGTAAATTTGGTCACCAATTTGTTCTTCTTCCTTTTCCTTGCAGTACGTCTTTTCTATATTTAAGTATGTATAATAGATCTGCTAAAAAACATCAGAGACCATTAAGCCAGAGAAGCATGAAATCAAGTAGAAATTATTATTTTAATTCTACACACTTGTGCATAACAGTATGAACATGGTGCCAAATAAACTTTCATCAGAACTCCAGCTAGTACTCAAGACAGTAATCTGATTTTCAGTTTGGAAGCAGGAAATACACGCCTGCATATATTTCAAGAGAAATTTAGGTGCAAAAACCAGCTTGTATCTATTCTAACAGGCAAAAGAAAATGTCAATTACTCAATAGTAATTTTATTGTTAAAGAACTCTTCAAATGGCAGCACTGGGGCTTGACAGAAAAGTACCAATCTGTAAACTTCATTAATCATGTGTGCGATACAGAAACATAAACTCCTTCAGTTCATTAACTTTGCATGATCCTGCCTCTTCACAAGCAGGTTCAGAGTCTCAGCCCCACATATAATTCCTAGAGGGAATCTTCTGTTTGACTCAATATATTTTGTGGCAGAGATCATTGTTGTGTTACAGGCAGAGGAAAATGAATGCCCTGATACGTACCATGTTCTGCACAGATGTTCTGCCTTGTGTTGGACCTGTAGCCGTGGCATAGGTGGGCTAGAGTACAAGACTGTTGAGCTGGTGATGGAGAACTGGTCAAATAAGAAGATTCTTTCACCCCAGCACAGAGGAAAACTTGGCATTTCTGGTTTGGGACAACAAAGATGTTATGAGATATGGATGTTATCTAACTAGGAAATATAATGTTTCTCCTCTGTAACAGGACTAATTTTAAACTACAGTAGGTGCATGTTATAGTAGAGTTTGGCCAAAAATTTTGAATAAGCTTTTCAATCAACAGTTCTGACTGGCCATTCTCTGATTCTCCTGTTAATGAAGGTATCACACTTAGGGCTTAGGCGCACAACACAGTTACCTTGTCCCATTTACCTTCCAGCAGCGTTGGTCAGCAAGCTGTAAGCTTTGCCATAACACAAAGTAATTGAAGTTCATGTAATTTTTCTGTATAAAAGGCTAAGCTAATTTGAAATACCTCATTTGCTGGAAGCTAAGAGAAGGCACGTGGATAGTTGCTGGTCAGCTCTGCTTGCTTATTCATGTGTGTTTGATCCTAAGAAAGGTGCTTGTTTGATACCTCCACACTTTGGGGCGGGGGGGGGGGGGGAAAGAAGTTACAACTTGGATTCACTTGCTTTCTAATGCAGCCAGTGGAGCCATCAGCTGCTGTGAATTACACAAACACCAAATGTCTGTATTTTGCAAGGCAATATGTAAATACACTACCAGGGGCATGTCCTGCCTACAGGCTTTGTAGTCAACCAACATAGTACAAGGTACTGATTTGTTTAAGATTCAGGTATTTGCCTGACCTCTTGCACCATGTGCACCCTGTTCAACCTCAGTGATTTCTCTCTGTGTGTAAAGTGAAGTGTGTTCATAAATATGGAGAGATTTACGTTTACAGTAGTGATCATACCATGGGGAAGAAGCAAAAAAATGCTTTACTATAGTGATTTAAAGACTTGAGGTCTTGTCTTCAGTGTTGTAGGGAGACAGGAACTGAAACACACCAAACCCTCACCCAATTCCTTCACCATAAAACTGGTCTCTTCACTTGGCCATACCAAGCAACTTCTCAGCCAATACTCAAACACATATTGAGGTAAGAAACAGTTTCTCCTCTCTGTTTCACCACGTAGCCAGGAATAGCAGTTTACTTACAGTATAAAGATTCAAGTGATTTTCAAGCTACAGCAGTTTTTTACCAACAGCTGCCTCAATTATCCTAAACATGTTCAAATGTGATCTGTAAAATGAGTCCTTGCCTCAAAACAGAAGCTTCTTGTACACTGAGCTAAGAATAGATGAACACGCCTGTACGCTTTCTTAGTCCTGTCACATCGTGTTTGCAAGACGTATTAGTGAATAATCATTCTCACAGTAGCACTGGAATATATTAATCACAATTAGTCTTTTTTAAGTGCTGCTTCCTTGTCTCCATGGCCCACTCTGCCACTCTTGCTTTCTTTTATGGAACAGCTGACAGAGCAACATGAGTTTCCTTGTGAAAATTCCTGGACTTTAAATGTAGCTGGTTTTAGCCATTACGTGGCTGATGGAGCTGGGGAAGATGTGCCAGGCTGTGACTGCATGGCTCGCATTGAATTGTCTGTCCATGCAAAGAGGAGTTCCCTCTGCAGGGTTTAAGGGAGATGTCCTCCAGTAGTAGTGGATACAGGGCTGCTGCTGCCTAGCTTGTACTCAGTTAATTCATTTTAAAGAAAGATCACTTTTACAGGAAGACAGCTGTGGTACTTTTAGAAAGATAAGTAGAGTAATCACAGAATCACAGCATTGCCTCGATTGGAAAAGACCTATAAGATCATCGAGTCCAATCATTAACCCAACATTGACAAGTCCCCAACTAACCCATGTCCCTCAGCACTATGTCTACATGACTCTTCAATCCCTCCAGGGATGGGGACTCCACCACTTTCAGGAAAGATATTCTTCCTCACATCCAATCTCAACTGCCCTGGGCACAACTTGAGGCCATTTCCTCTTGTTCTGTCACTTGTTCTTTGGTTGAACAGACCCACCCCCACCTCTCCCCACCCTCCTTTCAGGGACTTGGACAGAGCCAGAAGGTCTCCCCTCAGCCTCCTTTTCTCCAGGCTCAACAACCCCAGTTCCCTCAGCCGGGAACTCAGCACACTTGTGCTCCAGACCCTTCCCCAGCTCCGTTGCCCTTCTCTGCACAATGCTCTATTACAAGCTCATATAGCTATTTCTTATCTGTTGCGGTGTTTGAATGCCATCATCACAATGCAGGTCAGTGAGAAGGAAGGGGAGTTGTGCTTTCTGGACAGGGATTGAAACCCAGGGGAAAAGGGCATTCTCCAAGGATCTTTAGGGAACCTGCTGAGGAGAGTCTAATCTGGGCTCCCTATATCCCAGCTTGGTATTTGAGGCACTTAACAATTTTTCTTCACTAGTCTAACTTCATCTTCAAAGGACTCTGAGCACATGGGTAATTCCTGGGTATGTCAGCAGCCCATTCACAGCTATTAATAAATTCAGTAGGCAAAAGGCAAGGGAAAGTGGCAACACAGAGTGGGCCATCAAAGCTCAAATTTATAGAGCAAGAAAATAAATAGAGGAAGCAACTGAAAAGGAGAAACTTGTCTCAAGTATATTATGTCAGTTAAGTGTGATCTTGATGAGCATCCTTGAAGAGCAACAGCTAGCCTAACAGGCAGAAAGCTATAGCCCCTTCCTTCCCAGATAAATAATCTCATGTAGTATATGACACATTATAATTGAAAGCTGAATATTTCAACAGCTCTACACCTCACTTTCCAGTGGTGGGTTGACTTAGTACCATCAGACTAGAACTGCACTGGGCCATTCCTCTTCAGTGATAAGTGAAGAATAGTTCCCATAGTTTCCGTGCAAAATGCAAAGTATCTCAGCGCAAGTGCTGCCTTTAAGCATGGAATTAAGTGGCTGTAAGAAAAGGATGAAACAATATTTCCCTGCTTTCCTTGCTTTTCTGGCTTCTTGATGTTGTCTGTGCTGCCCTTTGCTCTGTCATCTCTCTCCCCAGCTCTCAGGAGGAGGAGGATACTGCAGCATACTAAAGAGCTGAAGGCAGTTAATGAATAACAAAATGGAGAGTGCACTTCCACAGACTCTAATTTCAGAAAATGCCTTACAGAAGGGTGAGGCCTCAAATCCCCGAAGTCTTAAGGAGGGAAAAGAAGCATGTCTCTTCTCAGTTTGCACTGTGTGAGAAGGAGCTGTGACCTCAGGAGGGTCTCCTGCTGGCATTATAGTGCTGACACCTTCCGTAGCCCTCAGAATAACAGCTTTCACTCCTGCTCTTTCACTTTCAAGGGTCCTTAGGTCCTTTGGGACAGTTCCAGCCTTGACCTCCCAACCCTTATGGTTTAGGTTCCTGACCTGAGAGGAAGCCATAGCCCAGATATGTGCATCCAAACTCTTTACACCACACATGGAAAGGCCAAAATACCTCAGCAAAGTAGGCCAGAATATCCTCAGCTATGTGGAAAATCACCTGGAGTGGCTTTCTAGAGCTTCAAATCCCAAAGTCACTCAGGCCCTTCCTGCATCTCCATCCCTGATGCCTGCTCTGCCTGTGACTGCTTGTGCCAACAGAGCAGCCAGCCTCCCACCTCACCTACTAGATTAGCTGACCTACAAGAATTCTGGTCTCTAAACTGATAAAGAAGAATACTATAGATGTATCCTTTACATTTGCTAAGGACATTTGCTGATCCTGTATCTGGTTAGGTGATTGCCATGAATCAGATTTGCTTCAGAACAGCGAATCTGCAAAATACACAACTCAAACTCATAGTCTAGGTGAAATGCAATTCATACAAGAGCGAATTTTGTACGTGATTACCATCAAAAACACTCTGATGAAATGGAATAAGAATTACTAGTAGTAACTTTAAAAATGCTGTGTAATTCGAAGCATAACAAGGAAGAACTATGTAGAAAGCTTATTTGGAACAAGATAAGGAAAGAAATGTACAACATTGCCTTTTATTAATTTCTGATAAGACTCTGGGTTTTTTCTTAGTGCCATTCTCCTAAATAACAGGTTATATCACACATTTGATGTGCACTGTAGTCTCAGTGCTCTGTGGAAATCGTTCCATTAAGACAGACAAGTTTTGATGCTGCAGTTGCTCTTTGAAATCCAGCCATGGACTGTGGCAGGTATGAGATATATCCTTTTGCTCACCAGTACCTCAACTGAGCAGAGGCAGTCTCTAGCAAAATTAGTTTTTAGTTGATCAGATAAGACCACACAAATATCAAAAGGATCCTTGTTCAAGCCAGAGAGGCACATTTCTGAAGATAAACCTGAAGCAAGTAACTGTATGGATTTACTTAATACCTTTCATTTGGGAGAAGACATCTCCCTGTGGCTTTGGTTGAAAGCTCCCCAGTTAAACCAGTTGCAAGTTAGTCCTCACAGATAACAGATATGCAGCAAGACTACACTTCCTCCAGTGCCTCTTTAGTATGGATGTGGAAAAGAAGAATATTCTGCAATTCTGTGAGCCTTTGGCCTGCACACCTCACACATCTGCACACACACTACAGAATTTTCATTTCATCTGTCAGGTAAGGAGCTTTGGGCTGGTCGTAGGGCAGCAGTGCAGGGAACCACCCTCTCCTTTAACTCCAGCAGGTTTTTTCCATGTAATACTAGCACAGGTTTGGAAAAGAACTGACTGTGCATGAATTAGTGTCTTTGTATTTGTATGCCTGGAATGTATTCTCTTCCCAGCATAATTTGCTGTCTCTTGCAGAAAAGGATGGCAGAGATGAGAGAAAAAGTAAAGCAATTGAGAATTTCAAAGTGTCTCATTTATTTGGAACTTTTCATACAGTTTCAAACAACAGCGAGTAGCCTCTAGTTCCTCCTGGGTTGCCATGGATTAGGAGTGTTTAGTACTACCTCCTTAATCCTGGAGTTTATTAACATCTGGCTGGCCAGGGAAAAAGAGTGGAAAAGATGTGTCAGGGGTGTTTGCACAGATTTAAAATCTTTTGAGCTGACTCTAAACTTCATTTTAGTCCTAATGTAACATAGCCATCAAAGTGAAGTATTGATTAAACTGCAACACTAGGCAGGCTGGAAAACCAAGTTTCAAGGTAAACCTCTGATTATTTTTCCCAGCAAACAAGACCTCCCTGACAGCACTCTGCTCCCATCACGGGGCTGGTGACATGCCCAACCTTTGCTGCAGAAATCTTATGGGCTGGCAGCAGCGGGAGAGCTGATGGCAGCCAGGGACCAGGCTGCATGCTCTCTGCTGAGTGTTGTCGGCTTAATTACACTAAATGCCTATGTTTGTTTATATGCTGAGACTTTTTTTTTTCCTTTCTGCTGCTTTTCTTTTCTCTTCCACATCATTGGCACCAGCTCCAATTCACTTCTAAATGTCTTTCCCCTGGATAATTCAGATTGCAATCTCTTCCGCTGGTTGTTTTTGTTGCGACCTCTTAATTTCCTGAATTTCTGACACCTTATTTATTTCTTGTTGACGTGTTGGAAAGAATAAAGCAATAGAGAAAACAACAGAGAAGGATGCTGAAACTACATTTGTCTCTTGGTCTTCCTTTTCAACCCCTGGTGCTCTTTGCAAAGGAGAACAGTATCATCCCCACTTGATGCCTTTCCCCCACCTCATTTTTTCTATTTGTATTTCCTTTCTGAGACCTTGGAATTACTCAGCAGGCAATGCTGAGAACAATAGCGACAGTCACAAAAACCTCTTCTGCCTAACAACCTCGTAGAGGAGGGCTAAAAATCTCTGCAAAATAACATTGTAGATTTCAAGTACCTATTTGGTTTTAACAGTTTTTATAATCATATTGTATTAAAATGCGCGGGGAGAGTGGGGGGGAGTGAAGAGGTTCTGAAGATTTTCTTCAAAAAAAAAAAAAGGACTCTTCATTTTCTTCTTTCTCTTTCTTGAACAAAAGCTAGTTTGATTTTCCAAATGCAGGAGTAGCTCGTGTGAATCTCCAGCCAGGAGTTGGGCACTGAAGTGATGAATTCCACCGTGATCCTTTGAAAACTCCAGCTGCAGCGCTCAGCTCAGCACTGTATGATTTGTCTTCACTAGGGCTCTTTAAAAGATATAATCTAAAGACATATGAGTAGATAAGAAGGGTGATTGATTGCAATGTTATTACTGATAATACTTTATGTTAAACTGCACTTCTTTTTTTTTTCAATCTGCCCTATGTCATTATATGCTCCTGTTCATAAATTTTAAATCCTTCTTTACATTTCATGGAGAATTTTAAATAGTCTGGTTCAGTAGTAAAACTATTGAACAAAATTTAATCTATTGTGATCTTTCAGGTATAACACACTAAAAATTGTTTAACGTGATAAGAAGGCTGTGCCACAAGTAAACTTATTAGAATATACATAGAACAGCACAATCTCTGTGAATATTGGCTGCTTTAATACCAAATTAAATCAGTTCATTTCTAATTTAAACATATTTCTGTGTCTTTGCTTTTTTCCTCACTGATGTTACAAATGCTACATTCTTATCTTACCTAGATTTTCTAATTTAATATGGATTTATTCTTAAGAGGTTCTTACATGGTAACTGATGAACTAATTTCAAATTCTGCTTGAGAAAGGAACATAAACAGACATTAAAAAGCACAGCCAACATTGTGAGATGGCAGGGAAAATTGTAATGGTGGAAACATAAATTCAGCCTAATTTTATTGTAATTCTACAGGAACACTTTTTTCAAAACATTGCATCAATTTCCAAATCCATTTGTTATTCGTTATATCAGAGGATAATGAAACCATTTAATACACTATAGCCTGTCATATGTACTTCTCTTGGTGTTTCATTTTAATTTAGCCGTACTTAGTAGACACTTAACTGATTGTCATTCTTAAATTTAATAGGCAAAATCTATCTTTATCTTTTTCTTTTGTATAGATTAATATTAATCTTATTCTAAGATAAATTTATACCATTAAAACAAAAAGGGTATATCGAAAAAAAATCTTGTCTTGCAGAATTATCTAGATCATGTGCTTGCTTGTTGGAAAAGGGCTGAAAATTTAATAAATCCTCCAGCCTTCTGGAATGGTGTCGCTTGACAGAAGACAAAATGAGATGGATAAAATTAACCAAAATAAATGGGGCTATCCAGACCAACCTAAGACTGAGTTAAGATAATAACTGGTGGAAAAGAGTAAAGGGTTGGAAAAGAATGGAATAAAATTGGTGGGATGGAAACCAGGACTCATTAGAAGAGAAAATAAAGGCAATATTGATGTTTCCACTCACTGCATCCTTGGAGCTTCCTGAGAAGTGATGCTTTTGGCTGAGGATTAGAAAGGTGAACTGAAAGAAAAAAGCTGCATTTAAAAAGGAGACTTGGAGATCACTAACTTCTGTCCTTGGTGTCAGACACTGAGGTGGACCCTAGGCTGCCTTCTGCAACACATGGGAGACACAGAGTCCCGAGCCCACCTCCAGAGCAACCAGATGGTCACCAGGAAACACCGGCTGCAGTACTGTATTTTAAAATCAGCTTTCTACTCCGGGCATTTCCATCTGTACAGAATTTGTAGGTCTTTTACTCTGGCTGCCTAATAGTTATAGCTAGAGAAAACCAGATTCGTGTTTAGAGCCTTTGAAAATTCAAGTGTTAATCTCCAGTGGATCCCCAATATCAGCAGGAGAGCTTTGGCCAGAGGACAATGGGTAAAGAGGGAAAACACTACTATTGCCCCTGTCCTATCTCACCTCTTCACTATAAAGGAAGAACCATCCAGAACTGCACTTTGAAGATGTCAACAACTTTGAGATATTTTAAAAAGCTTCAAGGGAGTCAGCTGAAGATTTGCATAGAAAATCTTCCTTCCAGATCCTGGTTGTCCAGATTAAAGCAGTTCTGGGTGAGAGCTGAGGTGAAACTCTCAACCCTTCCTGACCAAGATATGGGGATCACACAGTGAGAATCCAGGACAAGTGGATTGTCCCCAGGCCTTGGCATTTCCATATGGTTCCTTACCTGGGTTGGAGAAGAGACCTGCAGAGAGAGCTCATGAGGACATCTTCTGCGAGGCACAGAGTATGAAACATGGAGTTTGCTGTCAACCCTGCTTCATGTGTCCTTTTCTTTTTTGTCTTATTTCTTCTCTCTTTACCTTCTGTTTAGTAAATCCTGGCTTAATCAAGCAAGGCTGCATCTTTTGCAACACTGCTGTGAGCCTGTGACCAAGGAGACACCTCAGAGCAATGCCCCAAACAGCCCAGTGCTACTACAGGTTTGCCAAATCTTGCAATGGCTGACAAGAGTGCTCGTTGCACTTGAGTTCCTCCAGCTGATATTGTGAATTTTCAAATGAGCGTAGGAACAGTGGGGGAGTTCTAGGAGGCTGGGAAAAGCAAATGTTGTTTCAGTATTTAAAAGAGTAAAATGAGATGACCCTGCTAATTACATGTTTGTCAGATTAATACTGGTCCTGGAATGGCTGATGTAGAATTCGATTAATAAAGGATTAACGGTAGAAATCTAATTAATGCCAATCAACATGGGCTTTGGGAAAGCAGATCCTGTCAAAATTACTTTTTTGTGAATGAGATTACAAATTTTGTTGATAACCATAATATTGCTCATGTAATAGCCTTGTATAAAGCATTTGACTTGGTACTGCATGACACTGATTAAAAAGATAGAGATACAAAATAAACAGTTTGTGTAAAATGGATTAAAAATTGGCTGAGAGGGCTCAGACTAGTGATCTTTACTAGCCATGTATTTCTTTTTCTGGTGGACTCCATGAATTTCTAATCCCTTTGTTATTTTAGGCATTTTATTTATGATTTTAAAGGAAAAACGGTTGTTACTAAGCAAGTCTGCAAATGACTCTTGGTTTGGAAGACTGCTTAAAAAGGGGAGGATGAAACACTGGTACAAAACTATATGGACCACCTGATTGCATTCAAATTGAGAAACAGGCATTTCAGTGCAACCATAAGTAAAATCATACCCAGGAAGAATGAATCTTCACTGATGTGGGGCTCAGATCTGGGAAATAATTACTCTGAGAAAGCCCTTAGAGGTCATGGGGGCAACCCATGCTGAACATGAGCTTCCAACATAGTATTGGGTAAGATTATGCTCCATACACTTGTTTTTTTCAGTTTAATATGGATGACCACACCATGTTACCAATATAGATTACATTAATATATTAGCAAAACCCATCAACATTGCATTCCACACTGGCTAATAAATGTCAGACCCTTGGCAGAGCTCCAGCATGGGTTACATGTTCAGAATACTCTCCCACTGAACTAACCCTGGGCTCTGCTTCCACCTCTGTTCACATGGTTCTGCTGAATCCCTTGCATCAGAGTTCATAATTGCTTAACCCCTGGGAGGAGGGTATGAGCTAATATTCTGGGGAGAATAGGTAGATTTCTACTGAGAGATCAGTGAGGTATGGACCAGGAAAACTGAACTGGGAATTAAGGGGTTGGTCTGTCTCAAGGGGTACTAAAGCAGCTAGCAGTGTCATATCCAGTTCTTGAATTCGCAAGTGGGAAGGATGGGAGTAGTGGAAGAACCTTAAAGATGACTTGTTAAAAGATTTGGGATAACTTGTCTTAATTAGATTAATCTCCTATAATCTTAGAATTGGAGAGGGTAAGTTGGTAGCCCAAATCTAGCACGTCCATCAGTCCCATCTAGTCTGTGATTGATTGTGGCTGTAAATCCCTTAGTCTGTTCTACAAGTTGACACCAGCCCTTGTAGGAAGGGTGAGTTGCAAGTATTTTAACTTCATATTTGGCCAGTGGACGTGCCATAAAAAGAAATATGTAGTCCTTAAAATGGAAGTTTGGATCATCATGCAGGAAATCATTAAAGTTTTAATCACTCACTGCGAACAGGGAACGCAGATATAAGAAGCACATTCTTCTAGTTTAGTAGTGGTTAGGAGTTTAAATCACTCCAGAAGTATCGTCAGTGCTTGTAGTTAAGGTGATTAACTGTTGGAGAATAGGTTGTGGCTGATTCTCTGTCAGGCTCAAGACTACAAGTTTTCCCAGATGATCTGCTCTAGTTCTCTCAAGAATTAATTCAGGAGAGCCTCATGGTTTGTGTTACGTAAAGCACACTGTAAATGCCCTCCAGCTTTTCAATCTGGGTCTGAAGTCAGGTTGCAGAAGAAAATCCATACCAATTAGAGAAGCTACATTTGTGGTGTGTCCTGGTTATTGGTTTCAGTGGGGTTGTAGGAAGTTGGGGTTGTATTTGCTATGTTTATATTTACTGTTCTCATCAGTAGCCTTGAATTCTTTTATCTCCAAGATTTAGGTTCAGTAGCAGAGAGTTCCAGAACATCTTAACTATATTCTCATTTCCTCCAAAAGATTAATAATTACCCTGTATTTAAAAAAAAAAAAAAAAGGCACCAAATGGAGACCTGTCTTTAGAAATATCTCTTGAGCCTGCGATAAAGGAGATAAGGCTTAGGACATCTGATGTGTAGACCAATTAATTGACACTTTTATATTCATATGTTCCAATACAGCATTTCTTCAGCATTTTAATAATCCTTAGGCATACCTTTGAGGTGGTTATTGTAATGAGATTAAGGCTGAGGTCCTTGAAACCCTCAACAATCTTTTACTTTTTATTAGGCAGTATTGTGTTCTAACAATGTTAAAATCTTTTAATTCAGTGAAATAAATTTACTCAGAAACTAATACAACAGAACTGTCACTTATCCTTTACCTGCAAGAGAGGAAATTAAAGCTGACTTTCCAGAGGATCTTATAGTAATGCTGGAGCTTTGTTGAAACTTTGGTCAAGAATATCATAAAGGCAGCTTAATTTTATCTTGAGAATTTAAATTCAGGATTATATTGAATTATTCCACAGTAAAATATAAATAAATTAAAGTATAGGATGAAAAATCTGGCCTTGTTAGAGTAAATAGGAGCTTCAGTGTGGTCAGCTGTATTTTAGTCCCCATCCAATGATGGGGGAGTAAAATGGGTGTGCCCCATCCAATGAGGAAGCAGGAATAAGATGCACCCAGAAAAACCTTGGAGCTTGCACAGGTGTTAGATATCAAGCTTTTGCAGAAATCTTATAGCTGCTGACTTTCCTTCAGCAATGTCCCCTGTCTCATGGCTGTGTGATATCCAGCTCTCAAGCAGGAGTTTTCATTGACAGGTAAGCCTCAATGTTCTTGATAAAAGAATTTATTCCAAAGTACTTTATATTAACAATGCAATTAAAATTTAGCAGACCAGAAGTATTAGAATAAAAAGACAACTTTTGATGTTGTTTAAGAACTTGAGGGAGCAAGTAGAAAAACTCTAGCATAAGGTTAGTGAAATATTATATAGGAAATTAAAGTTTGGGCTTTGCACGATGACTTGGAAGACACTGTATCTCTCCTGAGGGTGGCTGATATTGAAGGAAGAAAAAATTAAAAGAATGTAGGTTTATGTTATAAAATCCACATACCAAACTGCAAATTATTGCCTGTTTTCATTATTCACATGATGATTCCCAAACCATGATTTTTCTTGGTGCTTTAATTATTTTCTCCATCAACTCTTCTAAAGGCTCATTTGAGGCTTGTGAACCTAAGAAACTTTTTTAATAAAAAAAATAATCAGAGAGCAAGATTGTTTTTCAGGACTGATTCTCCCAGGTATTTCAAGTGCCAGTGATAAACTCTACAATTCTATCTACAGCAAATATGAATTTAGCCTGAGTCTAGGATAAGCCTGAAGCCAATCTGGAATTTACTGTAAAAATTGAGTCAAGTGAAACTAAGGTTGAACTTTCCTTTCTAAACACCCCGTGTATGAGAATAGACATACCTCCAAATGGGAATGCCTGATGGGACATCAGCAATGCTTCCTACTGTAAGAGTTGTGCTTGGAACTTGCCCAGCACTTCTACAGCTGCAGATTAGGGAGTGGACATCATCCCCTTCTCAATAAATTCAGATTGCGTTGGAGCAGAGTCATGCGATCTCCCTTGATTTCAATAGAAGTTGCGTGGCTGAAATTAATGTCAATAGGGGATATGCACAGGCATCATGGGGAGAATAGACTTCATAGTGTGCTAATTAAAAACTATTCCCTTATTGTACCTTTCCCTAAGAGCCCACTCTTATAACCAATTTACTCTGCAGAACTGATTAGCATACTAACAGCATTCCCTCCAGTTCACAAATAGGGCTCCAGTTGAGAATATCCATTAAATGTGAAGTGATATAACCTGTGAGGTGCAATACAGGAAGTAAAGCTTCTTAAAGACTTCCTTTAGGATGAGTCTACTTCGTTACAGCTTTCTGCTTCTCAGCTTTATTTTTGAATGCTCACATAATAATAGTTTCCAAGTACAGGGTGCCCAACTCAATAACTGAGGAGGCAAGCCAAAGACACCTTCCATCATGCACTTCCTTCCTAAATGTTTTTTTTAGTTTCTTTTATACTTCTTTTTGTCTCTTATTCCCCTTTACTCTTTCTTGCTTTTGTTTTGAAGTCTTCCCCTTTGCTACTCTCTATGTTGTTATCTTTACTTTTCCTATTTTCTCAAGTAGAAATGTCTATGTTGTTCTTCACCACTTAAAAGGAGCCATACTCTTTCTTTTGGCTCAGCAGGTTTCAGCATGGATTCAGTCCTGGAAGTGTTTTCAACTGAGCACTAAGAAATAAACATTTTTAAAAAAGAGTAGATCTGTGTGAAATTTCCCCATCAGTGCTGCTTCCCAGGGAACTCTACATTTTCTAATTCTTTTCCACACAAAACAAGAACCATTCACAAGACATATACTTACAATTAAAAGAAAAAAAGAGTAATGCCATTAAGGAAACTCTGACATAATTTGCCTTCAAAAAATAAATATTTTGATACATGTGTTCTCCTATAACTTTCACACTACAGTTTTCCTGGATCGTAGGTTTTCTTCTCTATGGCTCAACTGAGGTATCAGTAGCATTGGGATTTCACTCCCCTTAGCAGTATGGCTGAGAAAAATAGCTGTGCTACAAGAACACGCACCTCTCTTGGAGGCTGTGGATGAGGTGCCTGGTCATGCCCTGCTTTTAAAGTCACTTGGCTGGTCACAAGGAGTTGAAATGCTCAACATAACCATCTCTGTAGTAGGTCAAGCTGTCCTGCCTTTGACAGCTTAACTCCAAGAGTCCAGACATTATCAAAGCATTGACACACACAAGTAGAAAAGCAACAATTGTTAGTACAAAATGAAAAATGTATCTTGAAGGAGCACCACAATCTCTGAGAGCAAGACAGAACAGGACAATATGAATAATATCTCTTTGTGATAAGCTTCTAAAATCCTTGATGGAGAACAATCTGGTCTTTTTTCCATAAGCTACTGTAATTGTTCTCCCTAGCAATACCGTGGCTGTGAACGTGGTTAAACAGGAGCTGGATGTGAGGAAGCAAGGCTCAACGAGAAAACTACTTCTGTTTTTTCACATACGAGCTAGCTAGATAAGACAGGACTATCCCAGGGAGTATGACAAGTTAGGGGATTATTTTCAGGCCAAACCATGAAGGATAAATCAGGGATTATTAAAAAGCCTAACATTGAGAAAGTAAGACAATATTTTCTCCCTTTAGGCATAAGGTAAAGGGAATCTATATTTTTAAATAGGTATGCAAACAGGTATTTTAGTGAAATGGCTTTAAATTGTTCTAACTGATGTGAGGGCTGCAGCTTCCTTCGACAATGATAGTGGAGACGTGTCAGGCTAAGGCAGAAATATTCACATGGACCATCTAATAACCACCTCACTGATGCAATGGCAACATCTTATTACTTGTAGTGAATAACGGTGTCAAAATACCCACTTGCTGAATTATATAAATAGCATGGATTTACACAATCCAAAACAGACTCAAGTTTGAAAATCCTTTTTTTCTGCCAAGGTCCCAAATTCTTCTAAGGTTTTCCTCTTGATACAGCACTGCTTTGAGAAACCTATGTGGCAATGCCATTTGCCATGGGGGCTAATATAGAAATAATCTACCTGTAATTAAAAAAGATAGATAACTTCCAGCTCAAAAATTACAGCTCATTACTTTCCTTGGTCTCATGTGAAAAGCAGTCTCATCTATCTTGTCAAAAAATGTAATCCAGGAGTCTTGCCCATTTGAAAAGCAGAAAAGTTTTACAGAAGGACACTGAGTAGGAAAAAGGGCTTGTATTTGATGTAGAGGGAGGGAGAGAAAGTTATGGCCTTCAATACACTGTAACTTTATGAGCAACCAGCCATGGCTCAGATTGATGGCAAGAATGCAGATGACTGCAGTTGCTTTGTTGTTAGTTCAATCCATGTTATTCTATGGAATATTTTAATATCTGAGATGATTTGTTATGACTTTAATGCGGTCAAAAGTAGCAGCTGAAGAGAATTCAGGATTATGTGTCTGAACAGCTGCTGTGTCCTTTGCTATGCTGACTCCTTGATTGAAAGAGCCATGTGGAGAGCAAGGGATGGAAAGGATCTCGCTCCACAGAAAACGGGTGGCACAACAGTCCTTGTTCTCTGTGCTGTAACTGGAGAGAGGGAACAAGATGTCATCTTGCTGAGATAGCCTGGAAGAGTTCACTTCACTGTTTAAGGAATGTTTTCATGACTAACCTAAATTGCTTCAGTGTCTCATGAAATTGCATCTTATTGCAATTGCTGGCAAGACACACAGGCAGTTCATTCTGAAAGTTACCTAATGCTTCCAGTTACCTAATACTTCCCAAAAGCACAGAAATATCATTGATGGATTATTGAGGAGTTTAAAATCTGACATTCTAAACCAGAGATAGCTAATGAACATTCCAGTGCACGCTGTCATTTACAATCAGTGGGTTAACTGTGGTTTCTAAACCAAACAAACATCCACAAACTACTGGACATATGCTTCATCCATTGTGCACAGCCCCATTAAAAACAAAAAACAAAACAACAATGACAAAAAAAAACCCTCATGCATGAAATGCTAGATAGAAAAGTGATCATGGGGGAAAATTCTCATCTTGGTCTGACTCCCATGCAACCTTTCATATACTGGCAGTTTATTCTAAGTAAACACACACTGAAAATTATTATGAAAGACAGGGCAAAAAAAGGCCAATCCCTTGACAGCTAAGGGCTGGAAGTCCTCAAAATGGTGATGATAAAGAGTCAGGTAAAAAAAAAAGAGTCAGACCTCAGCTGGTCAATTGATGGGAAAGATGGGTCCCTGGGGAAATCTGCAGAGTGGAAATAAGAATCTGTTATTCGAATACAGTGTGAGAGAGTAAAAAAAAAAAAATTAAGAAAACTTGTCTATTCCTTTACAAGTTGAGGCAAATGTAAAATTGCTTTTGATAACTTGTAAAACTCTGATCTGTTACTCCGAGGTGCCAGTCTTCTGCTTGCCCTTGCTGTGCTCTACTGACATACCGCATTGTGCTTTGCATAATTGGAGCTATTTGAGCCTATTTTGAGCATCTTTAACAAAGCAGAATATATGGGAAAATAAAGCAAGTAGTGCTAAGGGAAGAACCTTTCCACATGAGATGCTAAAGAATCATATCCCTGTTACGGTCTTGTGTAAGCTAGGGCAAAAGGTTGCAGTAGAATATGTGAGGCAAACGTCTCCTGGGTACAAGGTACTTTAACATGAACAGCTTAACACATATAAAAAGCTGTGTGCTCCTTAAACTGTTACCAGTCTTTAAATCTTGGGCTAGACAGTGGCCAAGTGATCAATTCTTAAGCATAAGCCTTACTAGGCTCTAACGTGGGAGTATAGAAAGTGTGTTCAAATGCTGACCCCCCTGCTTTCCACGAAGGCTGCAGCAAGGTGTCTTTTAATTTCTGATCTCAGCAGCATCTGTCCTCCATTTGGCAGAACACTGAGTGATGTGATTTAGAAAGAATAAGAAAAATGAAAGACTTATTAGGGAAACAGATGTGTTATTAAGGTCCCTTTATAAGTAATGAAAAGGGATAAAGTGACCAGACACTGAGTGAGCAGCATAGCTGAAATAAGGATGTTCAATGAATTTCCACAAAAATCTTGGTGAGTCTCCTTGAATTGCACCATAACTGTGTTTCACATACATAAGTAGCTCTTGCCTGTTAACCTTATAAAAAAATGTTCCGCAAGAACATGAAGTAAAAAATTAAGGGTTTTAAATCTCCCCAATTTTTAGCCCAATTTTTAGTAATTGCTTGTATCTTCGACAATTATGGTGTTTTGGACTTGAATTTCATACTAAGATGAAGTTGCAAACATGTAAAAAACATTATGGATATAGATCAGGATATAAAAACATGAATATGGACTATATAATGAAGTGCAACATACATAATGTAGGAAAAATCATAAAAACTGAAGCTGGTGCATAATGAGAAGTGAGAGTGGAAACTCTTGCTGTTGTTTCACCTCATGGTAAAATCTTTGCCGTGGAGCTGTAAAGCCATACTGAGATCAGGGTTTTGATAATCTTAATTCCTAATCAGCTACTTGATCCAAAATGTTCTATTTCAGTAAAAGGCTTTCTATCAGCATCAGCTTCCAATCTAGAATGAAAAGGCTCAAGATGTGAGTTTGACATGTAGCCAGTTAGACTTCCTAATTTGTTGTCATGCCAAGTGGAAACATATTTTAGGGGAGAAAAAAAGGCTCAAACGCTGTTTTCAAATCTATTTTATCCTTTATACTTCAAAAAGGTTCAATTACATGTCCATTATAGTAGCAAACAATAGGCTATTTTATCTGTTGAGAAGTTGACATATTTCATGTTAACTTTTGCCAAGAATCAAAAGAATTCCATGTATTTGTTTGTTGCTTTTTTTTTTTAAGAAATTAACATAAAATAATTAGTCCTGCTCCTTCGTACCAAGTAAAACATTGTATGTGCCAAGGTATTTCTGATTTGTACTTTAATTGGAGAAATCTTTACTTGGACAAGAAGATAAGCAATCCATGTACTAAGCAGAGGAGCAGCTGTTACCAATATCCTGTTTTCAAATAGATGGGAAAACACAAGATACCAGTGAGGTGATTAAAGTCCACAGTCTTTTGAATTAGGGCCACAAGATTGGTGAAGGGTTTAGAGGGGAAGCCATACGAGGAGAGGCTGAAGTCACTTGCTTTGTTCAGCCTGGAGAAGAGGAGACTGAGAGGAGATCTCATCATGGTCTAGAACTTCCTCCCAAGGGGCAGAGGAGGGGCAGGCACTGATCTCTTCTCTCTGGCCACCAACGAATGCCAGGAGCAGAGGAAATGGCAGGAAGATGTGGCAGGGGAGGGTGAGGTTGGCTGTGAGGAAAAGGTTCTTGAGGCAGAGGGTGGTGGAGCACTGGAACAGGCTCCCCAGGGAGGTGCTCATGGCACCAAGGCTGACAAGATTCCAGCAGCATTTGGCCAAGGCCCTCAGGGGCATGGTGTGAATGTTGGGATTGCCCTGTGCAGGGACAGGAGTTGGACTCAGTGGTCCCTTCTAACTCACAACGTTCTATGATTCTATGATTCATTTTGTTGGTAGTGTGGGAAAGGTAGAAGATCCAATGCAGTTTTGTGGGTGTTTAGTTGCAGATCCTTCCAGGCTTGACAAAGGTCACTGAAGAAGGTGTGTGATGTTGGCTGAGAAAAACTGTGCCTTGGGAACGACCCTCCTTCCCAGTCCTTGTTTATGAATTGACAGTGGAGTCTACTTTTTTTTGGGGGGAGGAGAGAGGGCAAGATTGTGTAGTAATGATTCAAAATAATGGGAAAGGACCCTTACTGTCACGTGTGACTTGTTTGTCAGCAGGCATGGCAACATGGGACACTGTTCTTTCCAAATCACTTGTTGAGTCTCAGCTGTGGACAGGAAATGAAGTCTTGAGGTATTCTAAGTAAAAGCAAATTTTTCTACTCATTGTAAATACACTGCCTTAAAGCATATGTTACAAATCTTGTGTAACAGTGCACATAAACTCTGTAAACATTGGTAGTCTGAGAATCTAGGGAAATAATGAAGGATTGTGCAGATTCCTGCCACCCTTTCCATAAAGGCAGTGATAGATGTGCTCTTGAAAATATTGTTGCTGAGTAAAGCTTGTTCCTTTACAATCTATTCTAAGTCAGGGTTTATCTAGCACAAAATAATTTAAAATCATCTAGCATGGTGATTTGCTAATTCGCACTTAAAGAGTTTCTACACCTCCCATAACACTGTGAAAGAAACCAAGGAGAACTAAAACTGTCCTTAACTTAGTATGTCTTTCAAGATCTTTGAATTTTTTTATTAAACATAAAAAAAATCAGCTACCAGTTGCTACATTCATGATGGTTACGTCCTGTACCCACAGAGTAGGACTGTCTGTCCTACTATAAACTCTTTTTCCTTTCCTAGTGATATTTTTTCACCATTTAGAGCCCCACCCAGTTCATTTTCTTTCTCACCTTTACGTTTGAAATAAGATTTATGCATATTTGAACCAACTAATTCTTAGTTTCCTTAGTGTATCCCATCTCCCTTCTGTCTTTTTCTATTGTACATTTGTTTATTACTGACCAGATATGTACAATGCAGAAGAGAAATAAGAAGGGGCTTTTTTCTTTAGAGGGTTCCCTTAGGAAGGTCATCATCTCTGAAATATTTTTCTTTGCTTTTAAGGGGGAAAGTGAGTGAGTTACCCGGGGAGTTGGTATGGATGTGGTTTTTTTCTATTTTATTTGCATTTTTGGAAGGGGCAAAATATTTCTAAAATTTATGAAAGTGAGAGGAAATGATGATTATTTCAATAGTGCACTGAGTCCACACCTGACCAAATAATAAAATATACCTGTGACTATCACCAAACAGAGATGAAGATTTGCAAGGAAATATTCCATACAGTATGTCCTGCTGCTTATGTTTTCAGATGGTATTCTAGTTAAACAAATTAGTGCATTAACCTGTTTGAATGTGTGAACTAGCCTAGACTAATACATACTTTTTACATAATTATAGATTAAAAAGACTTAATTTTCATTTTAAAAGACCATTGAGGTATGCTAGCATAGGTGCATGGCACTCCTAGCAGGATACGAAGCACAAAAGACAAAATTCCACCAACTGAAAAATGTCAAAATTCTATTAACACCTGACATCATATGATTGAAACCATTGTCTGTATTAGAGCAGATGACATTCTTTTTCAAGATGCAATTAATATTTCACTATATTTTTTTTTTTTTTGTATAGGATTAAAGAGAAGGCTGTATTCTCTCTGCAAGCTTTACTTAATTTCATTTTTCTCTTGCGTCTGTTTTCCTTGGCTTTGGCTGCTTTCGTATTTCAGTGTACAATTTTGAGGCAAACAAACAAAATCTATAAACTGCATATGGAAGTAGTGATAAAAAATAAGCATGCTGCTTGCAGGGAATAATCCCTGCTGAATTATCACTATATACCTTTGATTAGAAAGACAGACTCTGCTGGGATGAAATATAAGGGAAGCTCTGTAATGTTGCATGGAGGGATGGGGATACATCTGATGCTCTTCAGACTTCTTTCCTGGTTAAATATCCTTAAGTGCAAGATTATATCATTATATGAAGAACACAAAGTCAGTGATTAGCGATTATTTTGGACCAGACTGTGGATGGGTGAAACATCAAAGACTTCAGCACATTCTGCTCTTCTTCTCTCTCTTCCCTCTACACCTTCCTCCTCCCACTCCTAACTCTTGCTTTGGTTTATTCCTAATTGTTAACAAGATTAATTAAACTCCTCTACTTTTTAAAGTAGATGAGCAACTTGTAAGGTGTTTGTTTGGGGTAGGCTTGATTCTTTTTTGGTATGGTTGACAAAATGGAAGGGGAAAAAATAAAAGGTCATTTTGGCTACTGGCAGTTGCAGAGTTTAGCCCAAACCAGGCACCATCTCAGTAAGGCAAGAAGGATTTTTATTTGTTGTTTTGTTGGGTTTTTTTTTCATTCATGAATCTTTTCTCTCACTGCACAAGCTCTGAATACAAATTTGTTTTATTGGCCATTTCACAGCTGTTGATTAAAATAGTTCATTACAAAACCACAGAATGTGCTTATTTGGAGGAGTTTCACACAAAAGAATTTTGTCCAGTTCTCCCCCAAGTCAAATTCACACAATAGAAAGGGAATTAAGTGACTCAGTGGTCAATTAAAATAATACATATGCAAAGTTTTTCCCAATATAAAGACAGGGGAAGGAAGCAAAAGAAGAGTGGTTAAAAGGTTAATTAAAGGTCAAGTCATGTCTCATTATACATCAGGCACAGAAAAAAAAAAATGAAAAGATTACAGAGTAAAGTAAAAGAATTGAATAAAATTTATGATAAAAACAAAAGTAGAAAAAGAAAGTAAGTTTGCAGTAGATATTAATATAAATAGTAAAACATGTTTCAAGTGCATGTGGAAGAAGATCCTATTAAAGTCGAAAGCCAAGCCTACAGGAGACAGCAAAACAAATTTATTGACTGAGGAAGCAGCCCTTGATAAATAATTAAAGAAATTATTTGCTTCATTGTTCTCTGGGGAGCTCAAGGGACAGATGCTGGCAGCTGCTATATATCTTCATGGATGTTGAAGGCAGTGTGTCACGGAGGGCTTACAGCACCCACAGAGTGGAAGCGACGGTGTTGCAGCCGGGCACAACTCTTTGCACCACTTGTGCAGGGATGGACAGAGGTACACAGAGAAAAAGAGGCATTGGGAGATATATGTCCATAAACTGAGGCTTTTTTCTAGACTTCTGTCTGGGGCATTTGAACACTGATGTTTTCTAAGTAATACAGTCCAAGCCATTACGTTAGACAAGTCAATTGAAACTTATGTCTTGGAGAAAAAAAAATTGTGTGAGCTAACAAGCAGAAACATAAAAAATAAAATCCTTGAGGACTGAAGCAGCTGGTAGTTTTTATCTGAATTAATAGCTTGGGGTAAATGTGAGGATCCTTCATAGCCCTTCTTGACCTGCTAACTTTGAATTAAACTACATTTTGCTGTCACTGTGATTTAACTGTCTGCTTGTTGCCTCACGATTTAAGAATCCACCTTTTCCTTGCTGAAAATACAGCTCATGAGAGGAACTTGGGTTTCAGCTCAGTTGCTTAACATGTTGATAACAAAGTCTACACTATACTGACTTTTCTTACTTTTGGGGGAGTGCTTGTTAAAAGACTATTCTATTCTACTCTAAAAAGCCTTTGAAAGACAGGAAATAATGTACTGCTTGCAGAACTGGGGTTTTGAGATGTGTTGAATTTGCTGTGTAAATGCACAGCCTTATTAGCTCCCGAAGAGAAATAGGAGAGAGATTTTCATTGACAAATGATATCTTGGGTTATGAGTCAAGGATGCCTTTAAGAACATATCAAACTTGAATTGCATAAGTCGTTCTTGAGAAGAGATATTCTGCTTTGCTGAAAAGAAACCTCATTGCCTGCACATCAGTTTGAAGAAAGACATGGAACTGGGACAGGAGGAAGAGATAAATATAAGGAAAGGGTAAATATTTTATTCTGCCCTTGTACAAAAATGTTTGACTCTTTCCTTTGTTATTCAACTCTGTCTCCTCCTGGATCTCCCTTCTCTCAAAAATCCATTTGCATCACTGCAGTTATGCCTGATGGGGAAAATTATGGTATTAGATCAGACAGTCAAGATCAGCCGGGCTAAAGCATTAACAGAGAGGGCGTATAATGGTTTATGTGTCTCCCTGTATCTCTTCTTGTCTGTCCACTCTTCTACACAGACAGAATGCATAAACTCAATGTGGACCAAATAAATACCTTTCACTGAAGGGTGAGTGTGCAACTCATGAGTGGTGGAGCACTGAGATGAGCCAGGCATGAGTGATCATCTTCAGCACTGGAAAATGAATTTATTCTGAATCTTTCACTGTGTCTGCTGTATTTTCCACTTCATCTATCCAACTGTTTATATCTGATCTAACAATGGGGATATAAACTCCCTGGGACTGTGTAACAGGTTTGGAGCTCTGGATGACATGAAAATATGGTCACCTGTAAGCAAACTCATCTGCTGCCTCAGATGTTCCTCCAACCCCAGGAAATCCCACTGAGGCTTTTGCTCTCCATTTCACCTGTGAGGACTATACTTTGTGTTAAATCTTCAGTCCAAGCAGGGAAGCTGGTGACCTAGGGCTGGGAAGTAGGAGTGGAAAAGGGAGCTGGCTCATCCAGAGAAGTGTGATGGGCTGACTTGGGAGAAGTTTATGACTGTAACATACTTTGCAGCCCTGTCAATCTACTGGATTAGGGCACCATCTTCACTGGAAACATTATATGTAGTGTAAAAGAGCCTTTCTGGACTGTCCTGTAGTATCAGTGATACTGAAAATGCACTCTACATCTCACTGACGAGCAACTGGAACTCAAGAGATTGTGTTTGATTTTCCAAAGACGCAATATTTCACCATTTGCTCTCAGTTCTTTGTGAGGTGAAAGAAAGACAAATCCAGCTTCTTTGGAAACACTTCTTGTCACAGGAAGCTGAAGATGCCAAGGCAGAGGAGAAAGTCAAGCCCTGGATATTTTGCCTGGAGCAAACAAGACTGAACAGGACAAAACTCCACCAGGAAGATACCAACAAAATGGCTTGAGATGATAAAGAAATAAAAAATCAGTGGTGGGTTTTTAGGGGAGGAGGGGGGGAAAAAGTGTAATGAGAGTCCTTGGAGCCTTGTAGAGGTTGTCAGCCTCAGGAGCCCGCTGAGGTGGAGGAGCTTCCATCCCACTTCCACATCTCGCTGAACATCCTCCTGTAATCAAGGGAACAGAAACTCTCCAGGAGCCTAATGATCCCTGAGGAGCCTTTCTCCTTCTCATTGACTTCTTGCCAATGAAGCTGGGTGCGTTAAACATCCCTCCTGCCCATGCTGTTCCATTTCATTTTCTCTCTCTCATGTCTAATCCAACCCAATATCTGCTATTTAGAGGGTTTTTTATTTCTTTTAAAAAATGTTTTCTTCCACAGTACTTCACTGTGAGGTCTGAATTACTCAGTCCCTTCCTTTCATGTCTTTTTCTTGTTTTAGCCTCTTCCCTCCTCTCCTGCACTGATGCCAGACCAAAAAAAAGCCATAAAAAACATATAAATACTTTTTTAAAAACCCACTTTTTTTCCATTTGTGCCTCACCTCGGACACTGCAGCTTCTCACTTCGGCTCCTGTGAAGTGTCCAGATGTCACCTGAAAAAATCAAAGGTCTGAAGAAGCTACTTTTGAGGCATTTTTTAAACTAGTGAGTGGTAGGCCCAGAAAACCTGTAAACATCTGTACTGACACTTGTAATTCACCATTCTGCTATTACTGGCTTTGCTTTAAAACTGGTGAAAGTCATAGAGGAGGAATTTTTTTTCCCCATAGATATTCAAGAGAATTTTCTACTCTGTCACTGAGCTGTTCAGCTCCTCCAATGACGAGCTCAGTAGGAAAAAAAGCTCAGCAGCTAGATAGATGAGATGGAAATGTTGGCATCATTGCACTGTATTAACCAAGCTCTATGATTACACTCGGCAGAGTTCCTCTTTGAATTTAATGGAAAACTTTATATTGATGGAATGCCTGATTAATAGGGGTTTATAATAGAAGCTCTCTTAATGTGGAAAGCATATAAATCTCATATATCTGTATCTATTGCTCATCTTTACTAGATTATTTTCGTTTGGTTCAGGGTTTAACTCTACTAAGAAACAACTTCTGTGAACAAAATCCAATGGTCATACCAAGAACGCAGCGATGCAATTTGCAGCTTTGTTAAATAGTTACTTAAAAAGCCCTTCAGATGAATTGCAGCTGCAGGAAAAAATCAGATTGAAACACGTTTATTCTCAGCTTCAAGAGTCTTCAAATTTAGCAGCTTCACTAATAGGTTATGGTGATAAAGGGTTTCCTCCTGACATTATTGCAGTGCCTTGTCTCAACATGAGTCTTCAAAGCCAGCTCAGGACGTGACACAATATAAGTTTTCTGAATCCTTAAGTCTTTTTCGCACTTTTTTTTCCCTCCACAGCTTTTGCCACTTTAGAACCACCTACAGATTTACACCAGCATAAAACTGGTATTAGAGGGTAGAAAATCAGGCTGTTATTTTGTGTCTGGACTCCTCGGATTTTACATTCCCCCAGCTCCTCCTGGCCCTGGGAGCAGCACTGGGTTAGACCTGGGACCAGCTTGGGCAGCTCCTGCTACGGGGAACAACTCACGAGTCCTCAGTGCCCAAGCAAGCCAAGGCTGTGTAGTACCATCACCTCTTTACTTGGGGTAGATTGATGTTAAAGGCTTCTGATTTAATTTACATGCTAACCTAGTACTTGCCCCAGAGGTACTTGGTGTGTATAAAGTAAATTCACCAGCCGGTGTACATGAGTTGTTTCATTTTTCAGCCATTTCTCCCTTCTAGATCTCAGATTCAATCTGCTTTTATGGGGCTTCCAGGAGCTTCCCTGCTTCGTGCCAGATGAGGGCCAGATCCATATATATTTTAAAATATGGCTGATAGAATTAAAATGGAAAAAAAAAAAATCAAGTGCAAATTAATCAAGTTTTCAATTTTCAATTAATTACATATTTTATTGATAGGAACAGAAGGAATCCACATTCCTGTTAAAGATTTTTGGTCTGGCATATTGGGGTATTGATCAAAGTTGCTGAGAGAAATGGTTGCCTTTGTGGGAGATTGCCTGACTAAAGATTTCAGTACTGGGCTCTCCAGCACTTAAAATGTTTCATTACTCAAGATCTTAGAGTATGAAGATTCTTTCAGCAGACGTGTTTTGCACTGAAATGTAATTGAAACATATATCCTGGGCAAGTGATGCCTTAGACTATGCTGAAATAAATAGGTTACATGGTAGACAGAGTTCATATTGGAATAAGTAAATGGCTTGCCTATTAAAACATGACATATTAAGTCAGCTACATCACTGTCATGCCAGAGTTCTAGGCAGTGCATTGCCATAAATTTCTTTTAAAAATAGAATTTTACACTACAAAATTTAAAGGCAAAGTCTTACTTCCATCAGATACAATGTTTGGGACATAGTAAGATGGCATTGTCAAAGTGGAATCCTTCCAAATTAACCTATTGCTTGATTAGGGTTTGGTTCTATGTCACTTGTTTAGTCAGACTGTTTTGCATGTGCAGCACATTAGCATCGTTGCAGCCTAAGAGGAAAAGGGTGTGACATGGAAAAGAAAGAAAGAAGGAAATTAATTCTTGGCCATGAACTGAGTTTCACTCATTAAAATATCTATAAATTGAATTTTGTTATTTAGGTTAGTTCTTAGAAACCTCTGTTTATTCTACTTTTCTTTTTCTACAGATTTGGGCATAACAGAAAAAAAAGTGTAGGGCAATTATTGCAAATATAAATGCTTTTGCAATTAGTACAGGCACAAAAGAGAAGGTGCTATTTTAAAAATTCAGCTCTCGCCTTTATCTGAAATGTTGATGTCTTAAACTACCCCAGTACAAATCTGCAGTCACTTTTCTTGCTCTAGTTTTAAAGAATATAGATGTGTCTAAATTAATATCCATTATTTCTTCTAAGTGCTACTTAAGCAAGGTTGAGAGCAGTCAGAGGCAAACACTTGATTAAAATGGGTGTCTCCATATCAGTCAAAGTTACTGTGTTTGCAAAGAGACGAAGCAGCATGCTGATTTATTCACATATATATCACAACAATCTTTTTTTCTTTTCTTTTTGCATTACTAGATAGTGGTGCAGTGCAATATTTTGTATGTCAAAATAAGAAAATGTTCTATCCACATTCCCTTCCCCAGGGTTTGAGTTTGCCTGTCAACCGACCAGAAGACAGAGCTGATAATGGTAAAGGCGCAGCAGAATTCCCTTCCCTGAAAATAACTGCATATGAATTCTTCAGAGGAACAGTCCTCGAAATACCTGCAGGCTGGGACCCTGGCCCAGCACTGTGCTTAGCAGCATGTCGTTCACTTCAGGTTCCACCTTCATTTCACTGAACTCGCCCACTTAAGAGGAAAAAAAAAAAAAATAGTATTCTTTCCCTTCTAAAACACATTGAAATGCAGCTCCTGAAATTTCAGGCACAGATGATTTTTATCTGTGCTGGTGGAGAAAAAAAAAAGAAGTGATGTTTTTCTTCCTAGCTGTTTTTCTGTTGTTGATGGTGGTTTGTGGGGTTTTTTCCCCTCTTTGGCTTTGAAACAGGAATGATGTCCCAGTTGGATGAAAAAGCCAGTAAGGTCAGCTGGACTGCTGATCCCTGCTCACCCTGGCTGTGGCTCCATCACCACCTCAGTTCCTCCCCTCCATGCCTTTGCAGGGCAAGACTTTATGCTATAGGGCCAGCATTACTTCTCTGCCATCACAGACAAGAACATTTTATTTTAATTTAAGACCTTATTTGAAAGAGAGCATTATAGTTTCGTTGACTTGAACAATAGCAGAGCCACCGTAAATACTGAGACAGATGGTAGACTGATGTGGAGAAGTGTTTAAAGACCCTCACTGGAAAAGACAGTGCAGAGATTTTCTGCATCTTCCCTGATGACCAATGAATCACAGCAACTGGAATCTGGATTTGTGAGCAAAACATTGCATGTTTGACCCAAAGTTTCATGATTGGCTTCTCCCAGCTGTTGGGTCCTGCATGATAAGACAGATGCTAGCTGTTAGGGAGAGAAATTCATGGTACTTGGAGAAAAAGCCAGTGTTGGGTCTGTTATTTATGTCCCCCTGTGAGAGTCATTTCCCTCAGAGCTCTGCAGGTGGGACTTGATAGCAAGGTGAATTTGGGATGGTGTGACAAGAGGAGCAGCTTCTGTCACCTCCCGTGCATTTGGACAGCTCTTCTTTATCACAGAAAGTGTGCTAGTGGAGTTAAAAGGCAAGGGGGATTAAATGGGGAGAGATGGCCTGCTGATGGCAGCCCTGTAACAGATAGAGTGACTAAGGGCTGTAGAGTACATCCGAGTAATTGCAGAGTTTCCAAAGAGCTGCAGTTAAATTAATTAATGAGTCAACATGGATCCTTTCTATTTTGCTTTTCTTTCCACATGTCCATAAAAACAACATAATGAATCATTAAATAATACCTGTATCCCAGGACAGATTTGCTATTGGGGTGTATTATCATAGCTCCACTGTAAATATTGGTTCTGTGTCAGTAGGAGCTTCTTAAACTATCTTGCAGGCTCACATTTCTCATACCAGTCTAAGAAAAGGCTCTATTTCAGTGATGAATGAGGAAATCGTGATGGTAAACAAGTCTTTGATCGAGTGGGGAAAAAAAAAAAGATGTTAAAAAGATTTGCTGAAGAGAGGCTAATTCAAATTTGTAATGACTATTTCTAGCCATTAAAATAACTTATCTTGGAATTAAAAGGACTTCCTGCTCTGTGATACTCTTGAATCAAAAGCAGTCAACTTTAAGAAAGTACAGCCAAAGAGTATGGGCTTGATGAACAAATTACTGAGTGAAGCTGTTCAGCCCATGATATCCAGTGTGACAGACTGTGATTAGAGTTGTTTGATCTAAAAATCAGGGAGGTTTATTATTCTCATGTATATTCCATAGTTTAGAAATTAGTTTTGGAGATGTTCAAATATTGTTTTCTAAATAAGCAGCAACTCGTTATTCTTATGCTGAAGCTGTTCAGCCCATGATATCCAGTGTGACAGACTGTGATTAGAGTTGTTTGATCTAAAAATCAGGGAGGTTTATTATTCTTATGTATATTCCATAGTTTAGAAATTAGTTTTGGAGATGTTCAAATAAAATAAGCAGCAACTCGTTATTCTTATGCTGAGAATGTTAAGGAGAGACTAAGAACTGTTTTTATCCAATTTGCAGTTATCTGGAGAGAATATGCACGACAGTTAAGGAGAAAATGGTGATCTAAGTAAGAGAAATGATGGAAGCTTTCTCCTGGGAAGGAGAATGAAGAAACATACAGAAAGGAAATGGAAAAGAAACAGTAATAGCTAGCCCAACAGCACATGAGAATATTTTGCTGCTTTTAATGATTTTAAATTTTACTGTCATTTCATGCCTGAAAAATGTGTTGTTGCTGAACTCAGTTTTGCATTTCATCATTAACGCTGAAGGATAATTCCACTATCTTTACTTTGTAAAGAGGATGAAGAAAAACTCACCAGCTCCTGCTGGCTGGAAATCAATGACAGTTTTACCACTGATTTCACTGGAAGCAGGATCAAAGTTTATAATAATTTTTGTTGGTTTTATGGTTAATAAATATTATTTATTGCTGCAGCAGTGCTGCGGTAAGCTCCTTAAAATAAGCTGTAAGATAGGAAGGGTAACATTGCCCTGCTCCCCCTGAGAAGTTGTAATAACAAGAGACAGGAGAGACAAGAAGGTAAAGTGTGATTTTGATGTAGGTAACCATAATGTTGATGATTACAGACAAAAGGACAGCCCTTGCTTGCCTGTTGCTGCCAGTGCCTAATACCTCTGAGAAATCATTTAGAAAGAACAGTCCACCAGCATAAAATATATAGACGTTGTAATATAGTGTGGGGATTGCATGAGAAAGACTAAGAAATCTGCTGTCTGTCTGGTCCTAGCCCCTAAGTTAGAACTTACTATCTGCTTTAACTTGCACATTGAATTTTCTTTTTCTCTAGGCTTGCTGGAAGCATTATACATGCAACTCATGTCACTGGTCTGGCTCTGGGTTTTCTTTTCCTTCTACTGCATCATCTCTCATATTCTAGGGAAGATTATTTTGAGGTCCAAAACACATGACAGAAATCATCTTATATTTCCTCCAGTCAGAATAAGTGCCATCCTCTAGCACTAACATCTATTCGGTGTTTAAGCTTCTGGTTTGGTTTTTTTTTTTTCCTCTACAAACTGGTGGAAATACCTGGGGGAGGTAAAGTGGTTCTGTAATAATCAAGGCTGCTCAGAGACATAGTGGTCGACCAGCCAGTGCTCCCTTCTGGGATCTGTCTCTGCTGCTCCTAATGTCCCCAGACAGAAACATCGCTTTCCATCTCTTTCTTTTTATTATTCAGTGAGCATCTTTTCAGGTATAAAATGCAAAGAGAACACTACATTAGGTTATAACTCATTTTCAGACCCAAATATCTGGTTTTAACCACATATCTGCGAGTTTCATACACTTTTGTGTGTATGTGCTACGCAGGTGTTAGATATTTTACTGCCTGTACTGCATATTTAAAATCCTCTATTAAGTCCATAGCCAGGAGGACAGGCTGTCAACAGTTGAAATAATCAAACTTTCAGCTTTCACTGAAATTTCTCTGAAGTTTGGGTCACCTTCATTTTAGATCAGGATTTAACAGGTCTTTCCTATCCTGAATATAGCTCTGTTTAATTGCAAGTCGTGGCTGTTTGAAGTACTTGGGAAATTATTTATGCCTGATAGCTGGGATTTCCTAAGAAGCCTAAGAAAGTTTGGCATTAAAATCTAATCAGACTTTAATGGAAACCAGGTACTTCAACACAATGAATAGTTCAAACTTCCAGAAAATCCTGTGGACTACAAACTAGGCTAACAGCTACAAAATGTGTGCACGGAGAGCTCTGCATCCTTCCACATATGCCATTGAAAAGATTGAGGTTGTTTTCCAAAATACACAGTGGAGGAAAACAAGCATATAAAGATAATAATGGCAGTCTATGAAAAATATAGCAAGGGAAATTTCTTTTCACTTTATTCCCAGCTAATGGGGAGAGTGTCAGTAGCTTTTTCCTCAGCCCTCTAAGATTGAATTTTGCAGGGCTTTTTTCCAAACTGTTCTGTTCTTTGGTCCTAAAAGAATTCTTAAGCAAGCAAAAATGACACCTGGATTTACAGTTTCTTCCCTCTCTCTTCCTGCCCCCACTTGCTCTTCTTCCTCTTTTTGGATAATGCTGATTTTATTCTGAGAAGCCTCAGAGAAAGAACTCTCTGGTACTGGGATTTTTTTGTGGTTTTTCATACAGCATCCGTTTTCTGAGAGTCTTAAGGAAGTACTGGTGAATTTGCCAGCATCCACAGGCAAGACATCTGTAAAAATTACTCAAAATGGACATACTGATTTTGATGGCAATAATTTTTAATAGAAAAACTAAGGTCAGTGAAATAACTCAGCAGAATGTGTGTAATTTTTTTATTACCCTCACAGTAAGGCAGAATCTTTCTTAATTTCAAATGTGAAAGAGCATATAGCAGTTAATGGAAAGGGGCTAATTCTTGCTTCATTAGTTTTACCTCACTGAGTTAACAGAAATCAGCTGATAATTTACCTTGGGATTGAGAGGGAAATATTCCTGATCTATATTAATGTAAATGAGAGGAGAATCAGGTTAAAAGTCTGGGCTTTTTTTTTTTTCAGTAAATTGTTTCTACAATTATTATATATATTTTCATTAATTGTGCTTGGAAGAAGAGCTGTGTGATAAAACATTCCTAGGGAGCTTTACTTACCTCTTCATCTTTTCAGGGTTTGAAAAATAGCCCCCTTCTGTTTTCAAACAATACGCAGTAGTTCAGTGTCACAGACAAATGTGTGCTGCAATATTTAGACTCAAATTATAACATCCTGGAGTCTTAAATGGGGAGGAACATGCAGAGAGTTTCTGATTCATTTGAGGTATGATCTGAGTGCATCTATGCTGAATTTCTGAGGAGTTTATACCCCTTCCAGGTTTTTACAGGAGGTTGGATTAAGCTTTCAAACAAATTTTGTCTAAATCTTTGAATGGGTATTTTGATATCCACTTAGGTGCCCCTGAAGAGACAGTTGATGCTTTGGAGTAACAGAGTCTGAAACCAAAGAGAACAAATCTCTATCTGGAGTAAATCAATCTGCCTGCACGTAATTATTGTGATTTGTGCCAGCTCAAGACCTGGCATTTGAGTTTGAAATACGAAGAACAAGAGCCTGGTGTGGTCGCAGGGCTGCAGACCCTGACTGCATAAACACACAGAGCAGTGTGACATCCATGGCCTGTGACATCTCATCCGCTGAGCCTGTCTCTGGCTTTTTCTACTTTTAAATTGACCACTCGTTCTTCACTTGCTTCCCAAGGATGGGAAAAATATCCTTTTCCTTACATGCAAAACATTAGGTGCTCTCTCAAATTCCTTTCTAGAACATGCTCTCAAAGCCTGAACTTCTGAATGCAGTGTGGGACTGCGAGAGAAGGAAAAAGTGTGGAGGAAAATCCTGAAAATGAATAGTCTGCATTTGGGCAGGTCTTGCAGGTACACACCCTTGTGTAATCTTGGTCTTTTCCCCTCTATTACAGTAAGTCTAACGTTGCTGTTGCTGGAAGATAACCAACTCGGCATCCGCTAATTACTCTCCAAAATAACCAACGATATTTTTAAGGACAACAGCACCTTGTCTAGACTTTGTAACTGCTAAGCCTGACTGCATCAACTCATCAGAAAAATTGGGATTATATATGTTCATTGCAGAATCCTTGAATGCCTCCTTCCAGTTTAACTCCAGATGAGCATCTTCAAGTGTTATACCCATCTTACACAGTACAAATACAGCATATTGCAAAATGATGTTTATTTCCACAGTCCCCCGTCTTCAAACACTTACAAATACGTTCAAGTTCAGATCTATGACTACTCCCGCTGGTTTGTAAAATTAAGCGTGCGCATAAACGCTACCAACATCAGAGCCTTAATTTGTGTTCCTTCGACTGGCAAGGGGCCCATCTTCTACGTAGCTTTAATTCCAGCAGACAGTCTCTGTGCTTAGAGAAACACATTTTTAAAATGGAGTGTCTGTATTAACAAGCACTTCCATGAGCAATGAAGCTAATGAAGCCTGCTTTCTTATGGTTTTTGTCTCTTGTAGCTGGATTCTCTGGTGCCTAATAAAGTGAGAACTCCATCAGAAGTTTATCACACAAAGGAGGTATTCAGAACATCTCCTTCCTGTATAGGAGGAAAGGGACAGGACAAATGAAGGTATTTTGCCTCTCTTTTTTTCTCCTGTTTTTAATAGAAAAATGGTGTGTGTCCCTAATGCAGATTTTTTTCATTTCTATTTTTGTGGAACTTGGAGAAATATCTTATTTTTGAGATGAATACATAATCACTGAAAATTGGTTAAAATTGGTCATGGAGCTCAAAAGCTATACGAGGGAGGACAGGACAGCATGATGAGGTGGATTCAATAGGTTTGGGGATTTTTAGGCAAACAGTATTATAATCTGGAAATTCTTGTCCAATTTCAAGGTGTATTAGGATGACAAAGGCATACGTGAAGAAAAGAGCATATTTCATTACAGTACCAGTAGTTTACACTTCTCTCCTAAGACAGGCATAAGCAAAGTAAATAATTAATGGCCTCCAGTAAGTATCATATGTAGTTATTATATAGTTAGCAAGTATTCTTTGGGTCATATAAAGTGAAACTCTGATTTTGTGGACAACCTGGACGTCTCAGTCTCTGGTTAGACTTGTGGGGAGAACTGTATATTAGGAAAACACATAATTACAGAAAGCTGAGCAGGCATTTTCCAATGCAGAATGCCCATATCAGTTGAGATTTCTGTTTCAAAATGCTCAGCAATAAGCCAGGACTGTTTGAGTTTGAAAAATGCTATTAGGCATATTCAATATTAACACCTCAGGCTCCAGCAGGAAAGCTACAATTGATAAATAGACACTTCATTTGAACTTGGCACAACCTTCAGTCAGCTTTGCATAACTCTGGATGGAATTACAGATTGTGAACATAGTTGAATACATTAAAGGAGGGCCAGGTGATATCAATTCAGCAACTTGCTAATTTCAACATAAAATATTTCCCCACTTCTATGGGAGTATGTTTACTTCAGGGATAGGTACAGCACTTGGAGGTTCTGTTGTGTTTGGAGATGCAACCGAAATGTAACCAAAACTCTCCCAGAAAAATATTTGGAACTTTTTTCTCCTCTTTCTGTAATATGTATTAATAACACATTTCAAAATCTTCCACTGTTTCTTAGCTGCTGCTTTACTTGCAGGGATCCAGCTGACCCAGAAAAGTCTTCTCCTTGTATGATTTAAAATATAATAAGTATTTTACTGGTATAAATCAATTAGGGCTTAACCCAAAGGCCACCAAAATCTTCCAGGATGTATTTTTAAATTTATATTATTATTTAATATGCATATTTTAATACTAGTGCAAAGGCATCTGAGAGTAACTAATAGGAGTTAATAGCTTAGATATAATTTCAAAACTCTGGATTGAGGTAGTCTCTTAAATCAGATTCTTAATACCAACCTGTAATTTTATATCAAACCCAAGGCTGGTGCCTATAGTGTACTGCACCCAGCTTTCTGTTTGTATCATGAAAGCATCAGTCTCAGCCCAGCAATTTCTCTTCTTTGTGAAAAATGCTCATATCTGGATCTCACCTGTCTCTTTATTATTGAGATATTACCCACTTGAAAAACTAGATTCATATCAAGTTATAGCATATGGAAAAAAGTGAAGGGGAAGGAGAGGAATATACATGCCAGTTAATAGATGCAGAGAGGAGAGGTTATAAAAGGTGATGTTATCTATTAGAAGAACAAAGGAGGAGAGATATCCCTGAAAAGGCTGATGGAAAATCAATTCCATAACATGCCATTAGTTTGTTAATATCAGACAACTTAAGCCTGGAATCTTTGCTGTGGACATAATGCAATATTCAACTGTTGGAATATGTCCTATATAAAAAGTAAATAAACTGACTATTTTTTTATTCTCTCTTTTTTTTTTCTTTCTTTTTTTTTTCTTCTTTCCCCCCCACAAAGAGAACAGCTTTGGGAATTAGGTGCTTTTGAGCCCACATTGTCCATGTTTCAGACAAGCAAGGAAGTGGCAAAGGGAGGATTTCATAGCAGAAAGATATTAAAATAAAGCTGTGTGTAGACTTTTTCCTGATATGGAGCATTGTAAATCTTTTGAGGTTTAGTGAAAAATTTTCTAGGTGGAAGAAATAAATCCTTCCAGACCTCCATAAACCATGCAAAAGAGGCTTCTACCACTACACCTGTGCTGCTAAATTTACAGTTTTAACAGGGCTTAATATGATCTATGGATGATGGTGGCTATAACCAGAAAATAAGTCAGTGCTGGTAGCAGATGGACACTGGTGTGTCTGTTGTCTTCCATGGAAGCAGGACCCCGCACCCTCCTGTATGGAAGGCAGACAGGCAGTGACAGAGGACCCCAAGCCACCACTGCCGAGTGACAACTGCTGCTAAAAATGACCCCAGAAGCCCAAAATCAGAAACTGCAGGTAAATCTGAGTTTGAATCACACTGCCTGTTTACAGCTATGTCCTGACAGACCAGCTGAAAGACCTGGCTCCTTCCTGATGGTCTTTCCAGCAAGCACATATTTAACACAACCTGTGGTTTTCAAACCCAGGACGCCTTGATTTCATCTCTCACTGCTACCCCTGCATCTCTGTGTGTTGCAGTAACTCTCATTTTTCCATCCTCTCTGGAAAGACAATTCATTTCCTAAGGACAAGTAAGGGCTCTCAGAGCCCCAGCACACACCAGCTGCTTGCAAAAAATAGTCAAAATCTTGACAAGTGCTCACCAAAATGGATGAAAGGTGATGCATCTTCTTTACGACAGATTAAGGTTCAATGTATCCTGCATATGCAAATTTTTGAAAAGTTTAATGTATGCAGTATCTCTACAAAACCCTTTCAAATGCTTTTGCATGGAGTTGGACAATACACACGGCTTTTCCTTCTGGTAAGCAAATTCTAAGGATTTCCCACTATAGCAGCAAATACTTCTTAACATATCTTGCTGAGTCTCTGGGAAAAAAGTGAGCAGTTTCTTAAGCTCCACATATTTTAGTTAGAATTGTAAGTTCCTCATCCAGCGGTTCTAGTATCAGATAGGACCTTACCTGCAAGTTTCTCTTTCTTTTTTTTTGAGGGAAGGGAAAAGTAATTATGTTTCAATGCCTGAAAAGAATATTTTTTTCATGTGTATTATAAGTTCAGAGAGGCTCTCTGGCAGAAGCGGGGATAGAGTGCACGGGAAAGGTTTGCCATAATTCCAAGGGGAGTCCATCAGGGTCTGTTTTTATTAAGTTTAACATCAACTATATTTCTTATGGAGTTATTTTCCTCTACAAGGATAATTTGTCAGAATCAGACAGGCTATTCATTCCTCCCTGCGTGCAAATACCCATTGTGTGCTCCATCACCAGCACACTCTTCTGAAGTACATGGCATCTCATATAAAAAGTAAAGTTCTCAATAACTAAGGAATATTTGACTTTTTTTTTCCATACTAATGTTTAAAAATAAAATTATGGGCTCCCCCTTTATTTGCCATGCAACACATTTTAATGCTATCATCCACTTGGCATGACTTAACACCCTAATTCTGGATTCCAGAACTGGAATATTAGGCACTATATGCTCTTTACAGCAAACTCCTCCAGCTTCTGGATCCTCCATGATGCACTAGAAAAACCTAGCACTTGGCTTTCATTTTCTGTATCTGGATGAGTTCTGCTTCCCAAGGGCTTTAGGCAACACATTCTGGGGATGCCAAATTTTCCCTTCCCTCCAAGCAGGAATTAATTAACTCTGTAATTGAACAGATAAATAACACACACATCTACCGCCGCGGTGTTTTCCCCTCTCATAGCTGTGGCTGTCATCTTTCTGTCAGAATCTCCTGTTTAAAAACAACGTGCTGTCTCTGTTGACATGAGACCACTGAACTCCTCTCTTTTATACACTTCCACTGATTTATTTCAGTCCAGACTGGGGCTGGACAAATTAACTTGTCCTTACTTTGATGCAATACATGAGGTGAAATTCTGGGTTTTCAGGAATAAGGAACATTAGTGAACTGCAGACTTTTTAAAAGTCTTTATCGCTCAACAAAATTTGTTTTTACAGTTAATGAAAGGATAGGTTAGTTGCTGTTTACAGAAGGCAAAGCTTAACAAAATTCTTTTTCCTCAGAATTCACCACAAACATACAACTAAGCCACTATAATTCAGTTTGTAATATGGAGCAACATTTTCCAAGTCTTCAATCCTGCAAAAATTTGTCCTTTCCAAGCTTTATGTAACAATTTTCACCAGGAATTAAATGCTTGTCTCCATCAAAAGGAAAAATTTTCATCACTTTCTTTGAGAATAATATTCATCCCTGTCTGCAAAGGGATGGTGAAACTCTGTGTGTGTGTGTGTACGTGTGTGTGTGTGTGAGAGTGGATCATCTAGTCCAACCATAAGCTTTAAATGAACATAAGCTTAAATGTGTGGGGTCAAATAACTCCAATTTTTATCCAAGACACTTAATTTTCCACTATCTCAATCCAAACAACTGCAGATGTTGCAGCATTAGCATTTACGCTCCCTCTCTATTCCCACTGGAAATGGGGAACAAGTTTTCCAGACAATGCTTTGAAATAAAAAATAATGTAAACATTCTGTATACAATATATCCTTGAAAAATACTGCTGAGCACAGGAGTGTAAAACAGTTTGGAAGCCAGGAGGTTAATCTGGTTTGTAGATATAGTCATGTGCAGGAATAAAGCTGATTAGAAAACCTTAATTGGCTACTGTCTTAATTATGAGAAAAATTTGCCATTGACTTGAGCGTCCTTTGAATCCTGCCCTAAAGTTAGGATACAACACTGGCTATAAATGATACAAAACTAAAAAGTCAGAATATAAATTTAGTTTGAATACCCCAATCTTTTTGTTTGCCGATTAAGCTCTAGGTAAACTGTAGCACTGAAGAAATAAATAATAAATTGTGACAATTAATAATTTATTATCTTTCTTGATCTTACTATTTCACATTCAGTGACCTACCTGGCCTCCTCTAAGACTACAAAGATTACCTGCCAGCAAATGTCTTTTAATGGTTGCTTTTACCTCTTGTTTACTAGTATTGTTGACCCCGTTCACATCCTATAATGTAATTTTAATGGTGACTTTGCAATCAAGGAGTATATGTGTCTGAGAGAACTGTAGCTACAATTCAGAACAACTCCAAAGCCTACAAAGCAGGCTTGCATCAATACATCCCTTTTTCCTTCCAGGAGGAGTACAAGTGGATTTAATACTAGTTAAAGCAGTCAACATGCTGAGCATCAAGAGTCTAACGATGACAATGGAATTCACAGAGATCCAAACGCTCTCTGAGAAATTTACCCATATGTGCCCAGAAATTGGTTTACAAGAGGAGACTTATTCTGCTGCTGTGATGGACACGAGGAATGTAACGGAGCAGGCACCTGGGGTTTACAACCAGTTCAATCCAGATCTGCCTGTAGGATCTGGCTCAGCACAAGCACCAAATATCCACAGCACAAGGGATTGAGTTTATGGTGCCTTTTTGAGGCTGGCTGAGGGCAGATGATGCCTGATGTCACCAGCTCTTCTCTGTGAAGTCACTCCTTCAACATTTTCTAAGCAAACCTGAAGTAATAGGCTGTACTATACACTGTGACTTGGTGTCAACCAGCCATGGGGATTTTCATCTGAACATAGAAGCCCTAAAGCTGAATTAAGACCTTTTTTTGTTGCTTTGAACTATGTGTGTTCAATTAAAGTTATATTTTCAAAGCACAGGTAACAAAGCTATTACTCAGATATTTATGCCTCCCCCCCCCACTCTGCACATGCTCTGTATAGTTGCCATTACCTACAGTAGTGAAAAACAATGAAAAATCAGGACTTTGAGTACTAAACTAAACGTTAGGGTTTGTGCCAAACACAAACCTATAATAGGATTAATAGCCTCACATATAAATTTAATTGTTTAATTATTTCTGGTGGTTTATTTATTATAATTTATTTATTATTTAATTGTTTCTGGTGTTTCTTTAAATAGTTACTGTCAGGCAATGTTATCTATATGGGAATTTCAGGAAGAAAGTTGTTAAATAGTGAAGATTTGAATGAGAAAACCTTATATCCATTTTCTTTTAAATAGTTTACAAAATTATCTCCAAAGTCAGTGCACTGCAGCAATAAGCTATTCTGAAATTAAATTATAGTCTCTAAGAGAGAAATCTGGAATAAAAACTACCAGGAAAGCAATTGATTCAGTACTTGAAAGGAAATTACATTTGTGAATTTATTTTTGCTGATAAAAACTATTATGCTTGACAACTTGCTGTGGTTCTTACAAAAATACTGTTAAGGGAAATTTATGAGAATACAAATACAATAATACAATACACATTAGCAAACTGAAGTGAACTTTGTTTTGAAAGGACATGTTTATTCACATATATGTGTGTGTGTACATTGCTCATGACTCGTGCATCTGTGCATATCTAATTATGATTACTTATACATAAAAATCCTGGACTTCTGCAGAGTTGGCAATAATCATCTCCAAATGTGAAAGTCCATGGATTTTAGTAACTTTTAGTTCTAATTATTGGATTTCACCAGTCAGAGAAAACAAGAAATCGGGAGAAGGAGGCACTGGGCAGAAAATTACCCAAAGCCATGCAGTAGCATCGGGAAAGATATTAACAAAGCTGGTAAAAAATTAGCAGAATTGGTTTCCAAATCCAACTGGCATCAGAGCCCTTACAGAGCAAGGCTCGAGTTGATGTATACAGGGGTTTCCAAGTTAATCATCTCAGTATAACCTTCAGCAGTGTCTCTTTCCATAGATGTGTAAACACTTCTCTGGGAAATGGTATCGGTATTTTGGGAAGTGAGAAAACATCCCTGGTATTTAACCCCAGGGAAGGAGCAGCTGGGGTGAAATAGGAGGATGCTGAAACCAGGATGCTCAGTCTTCTCGTAGCACCAGAGCATCTGAAGTAGAGTCGTAGCTCCCAGGAGGTAGTAATAGCAGCATCCACCTCTGCAATGCCTTGTAGGCTTTGCTGCAGATCTTCTAATGTGAACTTCTGTGATTTAAGCTATTGAACTGCTGGCAATTAAAGTGAGTCAAAGTGAAAATGGCCATTTCCTTCTGCTACTTGTCATGCTGACCACTACTGTCTCATGCTTCCTTGGTAAGTTTGTCTGAATCCACCCCTGTGTCTGTGTTGAACAGTTTTCCATTTTCTAGCACAGTGCAAATAAACAGTAAGAAAGAAAACTGAGCAATGGGAGCATCCCTGTCTCTGGTAAGAAGGGAACAAGGAACCTTTACCCTTTAATAACCTGCTCAGCCATGAGCAAGGTAAAATTGACTTGTTCTCTTTTCAGCTACCAGTAACTTCTAGAGCTTTCTAGCTCAGCCTTCTCAAACCTGAGGAAACAAGCAGTTTTCCCTCTCAGGTGGAGAGTTCCAGGAGGTCCTGTAGTTCTCAAGGACCATACTCTGCTTTTGGAGACGTGCTGCAGTCCTACAGCAATGTGATCTAGCACACTGTGAAAAGCAGTTGGGAATGCTGGGCACACAATCTCAGCAATTTAATTACAATCAAATTAGTTACTTAATCAGGATATCAGTTTGAAACAGAAGAAAAATAAATCTGTTTTTTCCTCTTCCTCCCCACACCTCAGGAATCAGCTGATGAATGCGTGAAGCAGCGAGGTGATAATAGCTGTTAGTTCCCGCTGCGCAAAAGCTTCATTAAGTTTTTGCTGAAGTCTGTTGGTATATCCCTTCATGCCATCCATCAACAGAGAGCTTGAATCTGGTCTAGCTATTGATCAACTTGTTACTCTGATAGCTGAGCTAGTCAAAATCCCATATATTCATTCTCACCATACCCCAGCAAAGGAGAGAAGTGCTTTATCCACTTTTTTTCAGAGACTAGTTAGCTTCTGAATCTAAACTAGTTACCTGACTAGCATTAGAGATACAGGTTGAAAACAATTTTGTGAAGAGACATGGGAAGTTTGTGATGGAAGAGGGGAAGAAAAAAAAATCTTTTTTCTTTTCTGAATCCCAAGCAATGACCTATTCTTCCCTTCCTATTCTTCTTACTCAGAAGGACAGAATTCTAACAGGAAGACAAAGCTTTTTTTTTCTTTTTTCCCCTCTATCTTAGGGTCATAAATCACTGAAGCATTTGGGAATGAACCACTAACCCAAGCAAAATTCAACACTGTATTTTTTGATAACTTTATAGCTAAAGAAGCTTGAGCTGCGACTTAGAGAACAGACTCCCCCTGACTCACACCGTTCAGCTAACACCTGCCCTCTCCTTGCCTTCAGAGTCCCTAAAGGAAGCTTTCTTCCCTTTTTCACTAATCTTTTCTGACATGGAGTTGGCCAAGTGATCTGCGTGCCCATGTCAGGGGTATTCTGAATTAGCCTCTTCACACACAGAGAAGAGCAGATGGAGAAGTGAACACCTCGCTGCCCTGAGCGGTGGGTTGTCGTTTGTGCCTGGGTTCAGTATGTACAAAATGCTGCCCTTCTGAGGCAGGTATATTATTAAATACAGTTTTCACAGATGCAAATGGTTATACAAGGTGCAAAGCAGGGGCTGCATGAGCAGCTGAATCTGCTCCTGCCTGCTGTAGCACAAAGAAGGTAGAGGGAATACTTGTTTTCTGCTTGACTTTATTACCTAAATTGCTTTATCAGGTGAACCAAAACACAAGGAGAGGAAAAATAGATCAGGTCAGACTGATTTATTTTTTGCTTCACTCTTTCTCACCCAGACCAATTCAGTTGTATGATATGCTTTGGAGCAATAACATTCACTGTCCTGCTTCAGGAAGAATAACCACTCTTCTTTCATCTGCTGTGTCTCTTCTTAAGCAATAGTTCAGTAGTTGTTTATGTAGAATAAAGATTTTTAAAAATTCAATTTATTTTCCTCTCTGAAGAAATTTAAATCCAATCTCATTGCTGAGAAGACTACCCTGATCACCCTCACCTGTGTGTCTCCAGTCCTCCCAGCTCTGGTCCTGCTGGTGATGATTAGGCAAATATAGACTACAAGGGCAATAAGAACCAGGTGTTTCACTTCTGGTGGGGAAGCTAGTTGTACTTAGGGAAAAGAAGAGAGAGTAGACTAAATATTAGTTTGCTATGCCCTTCCATTTGGCTACTGCTTTATATCTGGGTAAGAGAGCACTCTTGGTTGTTTTGGTTTTTGTTTGGTTTCTATTTAATAGTATCTAAGTGAGCTGCTGCTCCAACCCCATCATCTTCAAGGGCAAAGTCTCTAATTTCTCTTTCCTATTAATAGTACTTAATAGTAATTAATATTCCTTATCCCACTCCTGCTCACCTCTTCTGTATCCTCACCCTCAAGATAACTACCTTGGTTCAACACAGAGGCTGTGTGCATTTGGGTAGAGACTACAGGCAGGAGGAGCTGACATAGTTCTGCCCAAATGCCCTAGGATTAAGGAGAACTGAGAAATTATAAGGTGGAAATGAGACAAAGAACTTAACTGAGAGCTGGGGATGACTGATTTTAAGGTGACTGATGGCACTGCTGAGCCCTACGGTAGACAAACAGCATTCTTCAGCTCCTTGGTGTGTAAGTTTTTCAGGTAGGACAAGGGACTGGGTTAAAGAGCCTCACTTACTTGCTCTGCCTTTGAAGAAGTGGTCACAGATGCATCTGCAGAAGATCATGTCTGGCAAAATGCAGAGCTGCTTGTGTTTGAGTGTGGCAGTCCAGCTCCTGGGTTTTTTGTAGTTTTGGCCTTGTTTCAATAACTAACTGCACTGTGTGCTCTATTGATCTCGGGAACAATTTGCAACCAGATTAAATCTCTGCTAATGTAATTGGTGTGAATGCAAGCTTGGCCCAGCGTGCACTGAAGGAAAGATGCTCAGCAGTGCTGTGTGTGTGGGCTGGTTGAGAGCACCCAGAGAAAGGAACATCTGTACAGCTGTGAGCTGTCTGCATGGCACGTGGAGGTGGGAGCTAACACTGCCGTGTCTGACTTCTTCCCTCACTCAGTGGAGGATGTTCTATATCTTTTGGGTTTTTTTTCTTATACCTCTTATACTATTATGCCTTTTCTTTTAATTTTGTGTCACCTGTATGCCCACCTTGACCCCCATGAAAGGTATTGAGCAACGCTAGCGCACAGAGGGCTTCCAGAAGCACAGGTGGATGATTTCTGTTGAGCTGAGGAGAATTTTAATTAACACTCCTATTTGATATTTCTGGTACTGTCTGTGTAAATCTCAGTCTGTTGAAACACACTGAGATCTTGCTATGGCGACGGTGAACTGTGATCTTATGAGCACAAGATGTAAAGAGAGATGCAGCAAAGCACAAATCAGTTGTTGAGTATCAGGGGTTTTTTCCCCAGCTCTGTGGTAAGAGAAAGATAAGCTCCTTTTTGCCATGTCACAGTGGGGTTGGAAGGACTGATCACGGAAAGCAGAAGAAGCTGTGCATTTCCTGTCAGTAGGAATGCTTACCACATATCCCCTGGAAGGTACCACTGGGGAGGAGAGCTAATCATGGTCTGAAATATAGCCTAAGTTGCATTATTTGATATTATCTTAATTATTTTATTTTTTTTTTTAAGTCTAGTTCTGTGGTACTCAGCTACTCAGCAAATTCTGTCATCTTACCTGTTTTTATGTATAATGTAGGCTTAAAAAAAATGTTGTTACACCGCCACTACAGCCATTACAGGTGGCACAACAGCAGAAAGCATGCGAGGTCTTTGTCTCATGGAAATGAGTTGCAATACTTGGAGGACATGAGTGAAGCATCTGCACATGCAGAGCTACACTGTTTCCTTCCTCTTTTTCCTCCCTCTCTCCTCTTCACCTTCTGTTCAATCCTGAACTCTCTTCTGCTTGAGCAGAAGGCCACCACCCAGTAATTTCCAAATTCAGTAGCAGGGGTGGTGACTGTGCTTGTATGAGGAGCTGCAAAGCCCTGAGATGAGCTGTGATTCTGCGAACCCTTGCTCAGGGTTAAGCGTGGGGTCTGCATTCGTTCCTAGCTACAGACCCAGGAGTTCTCTGCTGTGATCTTCTGGGGTTTTAACCTGCTTTCTTTTAAAATTTTACTTTCAACCTCGGCTCGGATTGTTGCTTATTACTAACGTGACTATGGCTGTTTCCTCCTTTTATCTAATTTATTTCTGCCCCCTGTTGTAGTCTTCAGCAGAGTTAGCAATGAAGAAAAAGAACCGATTGTTGCTTATTACTAACATGACTATGGCTGTTTCCTCCTAATTTATTTCTGTCCCCTGTTGTAGACTTCAGCAGAGTTAGCAATGAAGAAAAAGAACTTTGTTCACATCATAATCTCCTGTACAAGTAGCATATTTCCAGTGCAGGGATGTCCAAGGCAGCTCTCCAGCTCAGTGGTCCTGTGCACTGCCAGAGGGATGGCTATGGAACATGAACATCTGGTTTATTGATGAGATTAATCCTTTAGTTCAATCTAGCATTATGTTTCCTTTCAAAATACATTATCCAGATTTCCATACTATGCAAGAAAGCTCCACTTGCAGAAACTAGATTGTATCCATATATATTTTTCTAAATATAGTGACTGTTTTGTATGAACTGTTAGTAAGTCCATCAGATAATTTTTCTATGATAACCTGTAGCATAAGTGTTTGGCTTAAGAAGCAATGTGATGGATAAAATCAAAACATTATCAACCATTTCTGAAGTTATCTGGAAAACCTTTGTCGTGGGGATGGGATAATGAGGATAGGCATCTATGTTATACATGTCACATCATGAGGCCCTTCAGGGTGGGGGCTCTATGTGCTCGTACAAGGCACATAACACAGTTATTGGATGAAGAATTCAAGGCCAAGCTGGCCCAATGGCACTAGATCTGTATGGGATCTAATTCAGTGCAGGTCTTCGCCCTTGTATTTATTTCAAAGTCTCTGTTAGGAAATCTTCTCTTTATCCAAAACCAGGAGACATCACTAAGGAGTCGAAGACAGTTATGGTCATATTACCCAGCCATACTATGGGGACATAGGTTTTCCATGTGGAAAAATCTTTCACAGCAGATTGTTCAAGGAATATGGATAAGGCATGTGGATGTTCTGCACATGTTGGTCACCTGGATGGCAGCTGCCATATCCAGGCCTTATTCTTGTATGTTTCCTTACATGGTATGTTAAATATTTGCTGCAGTATATTTGGAAAAAATCTCCCCATATATCTTACAGTTCAATGTTTCCATTGGCTGGATGTTCACTGTAAACACATTAATCATCCTGAATTCTTCCTGGATCCAGTTGCAGGATATACACTACTCTGTAGAATTAATGCATATTCAGATACAGAAGTGAAAAAAAGTAAGAACATTTAACTTTGATTAATTGAACTGTATTAATTTAACAGATGGTGTGTTCTGACACCCACCAGGCTTAGGTTTAGATTTGTGATGCTTTAAAGAGGGATCACTGCCTCCATTTCGATATAAATTTTGAATCTCTACACAGTTCACAGATGTTCAACTCGGCTTTTTTTTTTCTTTTTTGTTTTGTCTTCAACTCATGGCTGGTAAGGACTGATTCAGTCCTGGGATTAACAGAGGATTGATGCTACTGCCTTATAAATCTGAATACTTGGTAAGGAACCTCTATCTCATTGTGTGCAAACAAATCTTGATCTTTAAGTATCAATACAGAAGGATTTAGTGGTGAATCCCCTTTCTACTAATAAAGCATTCATTAGTGTCCATAACCTCTGCTATACTTTGGTAATTTTGAGAGGAACCTTCTGAGAGTTCAAATAGATTTCTTATTACAAAATTAATTAAGAAAGAAGCAAGATTTTACCTGTACAGTCTTTCTAGAGGGACTCTCATAACAGATGTTTTCTTCTTGCTGCTCTCTTTGACCAACACCTGTGCTTGTAAACTCAAATACTGGGGGGTAAATCATACCTTACATTTAGGTAAATACTTTTCATTATGTCTGATACAGAAACAGCTGGTGTTGGACTTCTCTAGGGTGCACCGATACCCCTTATTTCTGATGACCTCTGCAACACTATCAAAAATGAGCAGGTTTTATTTATTTGAGTCTCTTTCTCTCTCCTACTTTTCCCACTGCTGTAACAACATCTAGTAACCGTCTGTAATTACAGGCTGTTGGGACTATGCTTATGCAGCCAGAAACTTGCCAAAACACTTCTGATCTCCAGGAAGCAGAGTCTGCTCTTTGTTATTATTCCTGATTATAATGACTTGCATGGAGTAGATCTCATTGGTGAGATTTCTTTTTTTTTTTTTTTTTTCCTTCCCCCCCCTCTTCTTCTTCCATCAGAGGTTTCTAGAGGATTTTTAGGTTTTTTGTTTCAGCACAGAATTGGGACTAGCACTAGCTTGTGAGCTCATGCATTCTGACACTTTGTAGGTTGCCCAGTCACACGTTTTTTCACCACAGTTTTTCTGCTTCTCAAAAAAAGATGTCTCCAAAATTGTTAGTTTATGTTACTCATTTATAATTGCTATTATCCTGAGTGCTCTTGGGAATCCAAGGCTCATAAGATGACAGGTTCCTTACACATTTACCATCCACCTTTGAATAAGGGATTCATTAACCACCTGTATATATTTGATAGAAATAGAAGTAATGAAATAATGGTGTCACTAGGGAGACTGTAAGGATAAAGTAATACATTTGCTTAAAACCATGGATTTGCAGTAAAGAACAATGTTATACAAAGCAAAAATGCATCAGGGACCCTCTTGATCTAGTACTTACAAGCCTGTAAAACTTGTCTGGGCTTACTACACCTGATCTTGCAGCTCCTTCCTGCACCTCCTGTTCAAGGGGCCAGCGTGACCTGCTCCTCTGGTTGCCCAGAATGGCCCACCTCAGCCTTGTTCACTTGCCTTCTGCTTCTTACCTTGCTTGTCCCATCTGACTGGGGCACCTGGTGATAGTCCATCAGCAACCATCTGCTCATGGAGAAACATCTATCATCCCCTTTAATTAGTCCATTTCTGGTTTTAAGCTGCAGGCTGCTTCCTCTTTCTTTTTAGCCTCTTAAAACTCAGTGGCACGACTCAGTATCTCTCATGATATATAAGTTGTTATCAGGACTAGCTTCTTTCAAAATTTATGACATTTAGCTTGCTTTGAGCTCTTCACAGAATTTACAAATGACATAAACACAACAGAAAACTTGATTTGTGAGCTGGGTTTGCAACGCTCTGTACATGCTAATGCTTTACACGTGCTTTTTTATATTTAGGAGAAACCTTCAGGGCTCCCTTCTGTGAGCTGCTCTTACAGGATTGTAGAGATTCTGTTGCAGGCAGGAAAGTTGCTGAAATTTTGACTAACCCTGGTCCCAGGAGTTGTTTAGTAACTCTGAGGGGTTTCCCAGGCTCGAGGTCCAAGTACCAACCTCAAACTCAAAACAGCAACACACAGCTTGCAAATCGCTTGGGCTCACTAACAGATGATAAAGTAGCACACAGCACTTCTGAATTTCAAACAAGATTTATTTAGCAACTTATGTCCTGGGGGAAAAAAAAAAAGATGTATATTTAATATATCTATCTCCAACAGAGAGAATATTTAGTTGTTTTAGCTTATGTTACTTTGGAAGGCACGTTGTGGAGCTAAAAACATTACCCTTATAAATTGGAATTACAGTGGGGCAATGGGACTTGAGTATATTAACATAGGCTAAATTCATAGAATAGAATAGAAAAATAAAAAAGAAATCAAAGTATTCACTTTAGAATTTGGTGATTTCTTCTGGGTGCCTTCAAAGGTTATTATCTTAAAATTTCAACCTGTCTAGTCCTTCTGTACTTAAAACCCACTAAGGAAGAAGTGGGGAAAAAAAACAGTGTGACAATGCTGGTGGGAACAGAGGAAAAAGGTACAGTGGAGGAATGGCAGGAGAGAAAATGGACAATGCTGAGCTTATGTCAGAAATGGAACCAGCATCTGAAGCAGATCTTAAGTGAGAAATGGATCTCTCCATAGGATTACTTAAAATTATTAGTATTAATTATCTGAAATGAGTAAGAAATTATTACATAATAAAAATTCAGTTATGTACTTAGTGGCTTCAAATTTTAGGCAGGTGAGACAACAACACTGCTGAAGGAAGTTAATCAGGAAGATCATAATAGAAGTAACTTCAAAATTTTTTTGTACATTTTTCTCTAAATAAAGACAGAAAACAGGGGCTAATAATTCAGACAACTCTATCAGATAAGCTTGGGAATACTAAACTCCTCCCATGCATACGACTAAATCATTCTGCATCAGTGCCAAAAACTGACAGCACCACATTGCTGTTTCTATATTAAAATGCATTCCTCACAGGACACTAGACTGACAGAGATGCTATGAAGGCACTGCAAGGGGAAGAAATGAGACTATAAAGACAAAATGCAATTTTTTAGATATGCTATCTTGCATTATATACTTGTTTGAGCTTAAAAAAGTATGTTTGAACCACATCAGAGTGTCTTTATATTTTACAAGGATACTTCTAAGGATTTTTCTGGGGTTTTGTGGAGTGGGGGGTTTGTTTGGTTGGGTTTTTTTGGTTGTTTGGTGGGGGTTTTTTTGAGAAACCAAATCACTGAGTAGGCATCCTTTGTGCCAAAAGTAACTGTACATCATTAAGGATGCAGGACAGCACCAAGCAGTCTTAGTCTCATGTAGGTATTTCTCTTGTTGGTGTTCTCGGGTGACCCTGGTGTTGGGGAAAGTTGGGAGCTCCCTAAGGCAGCTGAACCTCGGGTCTCTGCAGAAGGTGGAGGTACAGTAGCTTCTTAGGTTGCTTTGGATTTACAAAGAACGTGTGCTGTGTCCCCCAGATACATGCAGACACCTCTAACAAGGACCACGCTAAGGGTCTATGGTTATATACCAGTTTTCCAATATTAGCTAGCTACATCAGGCCTTGATGAATGAGAACTGTCAGCACATTTAGTTGTTGGGTTGGGTTTTGGGTTTTTGTGGTTTTTTTAATCAGCAAAAAGAATGTTGAACACTTCAGTCTCTATGCTATGGCAGCACAGTTTTAAACCAGGGAGATTTCGTCGTTGTGTCACCACACAAAGGCACACACTGAGCAGCTCTCTTAGTACAGCTATTATTTTGTTTCTGATATTTACATGGCATGGCTATGTAAGCCCATAAAACTTCCAAAATACAGACATAAAACCCTTGATTGCTTGGAGCCCGAGCCAAGTTCCTATTTGGGTAATTGCATTCTGCCTATTTAAAATTCACACGTCAATTTTCAGTTTGATATTGATTGGACTCTTCTTCACTTTCTTGTACTAAACCATCTGCGTGCTTTTAGACAGTTATTGCAGTTTATCTTCTAGGTAGTTGCATTTCAGTCCCTGACACAGGGGCTGGGCAAGAAATGCCCAGCCTGTTTCAGTGCCATCAGCAGTTCAAGTAGCTCCTGACCTGCCTGATGCAGCCAGCTCTGCTCCTGCTGTCACCCCATCCAGGTATCAGCAGCTGCTCCTCTTCCTTGCTGGGGAGGTCACCTCTGCCTCTACGAAGTGACACAACCTCTGCCAGTTCCATCCCAGGAAATGGCTGAGACTTTTTTTTTGGCATCAAATCCCTTTAGGATCATGGCCTGGAAGGAACCTTGTGCATTAAACTGAGCTCTGCACCCTGCTACATTGGCAAGCATAGCTTAGAAAATTACACTGTCCCATCCTAAGGCGTGATGGGTTGTATTGCTCCCATTCCTCCCATTGAAAAGCTGTTCCAGACTCTCGCTATTTTAGTGGTGCAAACTGACCTCAAAAGGCCTGAAATGGTAATCAGCTTGCTTGCTTTTGGACTGTCTCCACCTCTGTATTTTAATATTCCAAGAGAATACTCTTAACACGAATGTGAACTTTGCTGCAAAAGCAATACACAGCTGAAAGGTCCCAGACAGCCCGGCAGAAAGGTCCCTGAATACTTTGCTGGGGCTGACAAAGGAAAAGATATATTTTTCCCTTTTATCCTGAACTTTCCATGAAGCAATCCAGTAAATTCTTTCCACCAGTTCCAGATAATTCATTATATAACAGAGGAAAGTAAGATATAACATTTATTTCTTGCTGAATATATTGCTGATGAACAGTTGCAGAAAAGCTCCAATGCACAACTAGAAGAAGAGAGTCCTGGAGCCAACTGTAATTAATGTTCTTTTGACATTATGGCAAATCCTTAGTAGTAGAGTTTTATTCCACCTTTCTTTTCCTTGCATGCCTGGAATGCCCACTGGGTATGGAGGAGGAACTCTCCCGTGTAAACTCTCTTGTATACTCTTCCTTTTTTTGTAATTAGTGTGAGTCAACAATACTTGCAGAATCTGCTCAAGCCACTCGATGTGTGCTTAACTTTGTTTGTGCTGTCATCACTTGGAGTCCTTTTTAAACAGAAGATAATTATCAAGAAAATGAATACAGCTACAAATAGACACGCTGTGCCCTGGTTACATTTGGCCATCGGAAAGCTGTATCCATAGTCTGTCTAACTATTGGGATTTCTGCTGTAAACAATGGTCATCCCAATCTACCTCTCCAGCAGCTTTCCTGGTGTTGGATGAGTTGTCCTCATAAGTGTCTTTATCCTTTAGCTACAGAGGTAACCAGGCCCATAATCTTTGATTAAAGCTAGCTGAGATGTATGACATAGTTAGTAAGGATGTAACTCATGATATGTAAACCTCTTTCATGTTTAAAATTTGCTTCAAATCTTCCCCATTACTAGACTGTGTCTAGCAATACAAGTGCTGTAGTGTTTAAAGCTTTAGGTGCATGTACTTTACTGGGTTTTAAGCTGTTGGGGTTTTTTTTTAAGGTGTAAACTGAGGAGAGAAAACCATGCACCCCATTCACTCAGATAAGAAATTTAGAAATGTAGTCCAAAAAAAGCACCACATTTATTATTTTAATAATAACAGGTATGACATTTTCAGTGTTCTTTGTCTCCGATACCTATTTACCTTGCAATAAATCTTGATTCTTAAATATCAACTGTGGGTGTAAATATGCTGAAGATTTGCAGGCACTGGAACATCTGAAAAAGCAAGATATCTAGTGACATTCAGAGCAAACTGGCAACTCTCCTTTCCAGGACAGATATTTGTTACTCACTTTTATAGCATTTGTAAAAATAAACAAGTAAATAGATATGAAACATGTAGAAAGATTTAAAAAAAAATCCAAAATAACAAAGGGTAGATTTATCAACTTGTTTACTGAAGGAAGTTCTTAACTGGTAATCTTAACCACAGAGTTCAAAATAAGCATCACACCTCGGGACACGTGGCAAAGCAGTTCAAACACCGTGAGGAATTCGGGCCAATTGTCTCTGTTCATGCAATTGAGATAGCATTTTTTTTGTATGTCTTTAATTCTTGGATTACCCTGATATATACAACATATTAATGCTTTTGTAACAGTAAAAAAGTTATTCAAAGGTGGCCTATGATATCTTGAGGTGGTGGCCCTGACTGAGCAGCTGACCTGTGCTGGAACACGCTGTCCTGTTGTGAACAAATTAGAACTAGACAGAAAAATATCACAAGCGGGTTTTTTTGCTTTTTATTTTTGCTTTTTTTTCTGGAAGAAAATTAAGTGGTGAAATATGTGAAATTGTCCCTGTACTTTTGTTTAGTTGAGGTTCATTTAAAAAAAAAAAAAAAAAAAAAAGACCCAATTAATGGCCACAGAATAGCTTCTTTAAGCCCAGGCAAACCAAGAAACATACTGATGAAGAGAAAATAAAGGTTGGATTACTGTATGAACATTGCTTTGGATCAAGGTAAAAGTGTAGTTAACATCACTGGCTCATTTTGTGCCTTTTCCTGTGAACAAAACCCTCAAAAGATAATTGAAAAGCCAGATACAGGAGACAATCATATCCTAAGTTCATCTGTAGGCTCAGTTAATGGTTTGCAGTGATGATTGTATGTATTTCCACAGTGATGAGGATGTTTGTGTAGCATATACAGTCAACATAAACCCCAGGCTGGAAGTGGATTGGCTTCCAGCTCCAAAACTGTAACTTTAATTTGCTGAGTTGGCAAGAGGGATACTCTTTACAAAAACTGACCTATCTTCAGGAATAGTCTCATGGCTGATGTGCACTGTTAGGAGCCTGAGTATAGCTCCAGGGGAAAAAAAAAAAGAAAAAAAGATATTTGGTGTCACTGGCACATTGAATGAAATTCTGCAAGGTTTAAATGCTGTTGCCACTTTTGAATGAGAATATTTCTCTAGAGAAATATAAATAAAGAGGACAATCTGAAATACTTATTCTGACAAGGAGCTAAGAAAAAGAGGAATGACTTACTGAATAACTAATTTTAGTTATACCTGAATATTCTGAAAACTGCAAAAAATTTTTAAAAATTAAAGCATCAACATGTTGAAAACATGTTTTTAATATGCTATATCTGAAAATTTTCCAGAACTGGATGTTTTTATGTAGGTTAAAATACTGTGGAAGATATTCTGAGCTTCCCCATAACACAAAGACAGTTGAGATGGAAACAGACCACCAGGATCAAACAGTGATTTTCCAGATAGATTTGGATTGGAGCAAAAATAGTGCAAATACCTAAACTAAACCAGATGTTTCTGGATAACCTTAACCTAATGAGCATGAATAACTGCACTGATAGATAAACAGAATCACAGAACGTCAGGGATTTCAAACATACTTTGAAAAACTTCACTTTACCTTGCTTATTTTGGCAAGTAAAATACACTAATGAAACAAGTGTGTGCTCATCCCTTACTTAAAGTTAGTATTTCTTTTATTAAAATGTGGCATCTTATCTCCATGCAGCAGTCAGCTCTTTTCCTTCAATCCCCCTTTTTGTGAAGTAATTTTTTTTTTTTTTCATATATAGCTTTAAATTTTTCCCTCTTTCACCATCGGAGTGGAGGCAACGAAAAGATGACTGGAGCCCAACAGGTGCTAACGTAAGTTCCTTTGCTCTGCTACAGCAATATAACTTAAATACTGAAGGAACTTTCTTTTTAAAAGATCTTTATTATATTAAGAGGAGGAGTAGAGGATCAGAAATCCCTTGATATCATCACTGCTCAATCCCACTGAATAGACCCTACAGACTTCTCTAATTATTCACAAAACATTTTGAGCAGATGTCCACAAAATTAGTTATCTCCTGTCTGCCAAAAGCTACTTCTGGCAGGCAGTGGATCAGGTAAATAAAAAGAGAGGTTGAAAACATGAATAAAACATGAATAGAACAGCTTAGGGCGTTTTGATCCTCATAAATTGAGAAACACCAATTGAATCTATACAGGTGCAGAAAGTTGGGTAGGGCTACAGTATGAAAATATGTTGAAAGGAGTCAACTTTGGAGGAAACACCATTAACAAGCATTTCCTTCTGTTGGTGCTGTATTGCTGTGCCAAGGAACAGAAAACTCTTTAGGGTATGGGATGGCAGCAGTTTCCAACATCTAGCATGGGAGATAGAGAATCTGGACTTCCAGCATCAGTCTGATCCCTGCAAGTCACAAAGGCCAACATCTTGGATTCTTAATTCCAGCAGAAGTTGCAAATACCCATAACTCTTCTTGTTATGACATTATTCATGGTGGTTCCATTAAAAGCAGCGACAAATTAATGCCAGTGAAGTCTCTTCCTTTGCAATAGTTTTGACCTATTCAGTGGAACCATTGTAGTTACTCATCCATACAGGATTATACATAATTGGGATCCCCAATTATAGCAGTTGAGTTTCAGAAATGACAACGCTCTCTTTCCTTCGGGGATCTGTAATTTATTCCATTACCTTGAACTTGTGTTATGCAATATGCCAAAATAAAATTTGCAAATGTTCTCTTAAATCCTGCTTCCTTTGGTTCGTACTGTATATGTGAAGGAAACATGTTGAGAGGATTAAAAACATGGGAAAGAATTACCATTTTAATACATTTGACTTGCTCGCAAGGAGACAATAGAAGGTTTTCAGCCTCAGTAAATCTACTTTAATATATGTAAAGAGTTCAGAAATAATTTTTCTATCCGATTGTCTTCATGAAAGCAAGAGCAGTGTGGTCTGTGCTAGAAAGGCAAAGATTAGTTTATTTACCAAAGAAATCTGACTATTTGTTTTGTTTTGCACTGTTTCCCTCACCATGTTTTACTCCACTAGAATATTTCCTTACTACATTAATTCAGGTGAAGTCTTATCCACAAGTGGCTAGTAGAGGTGTGTACACTCTCAAAAGTGTGGCTGATACCATGTTTTCCTGCACTTTGAAATCTCCAACACAGAAGTCAATTTTGAATTTGGCTTTTTTTTTTTTTTTTTAACATGTTGACTCTTAAAGCTGATGAGATATTAGGATAACAAGTATCTGAAGAAAAGAATAATCTATTTGTACAGAATCAATAAAGTGTTGCCATAGGAAACCTGATGCTCTGAAAAGGAGGTTTCCTAGAACAGAGGATTTTCTGGGGGAGAGAATGGCTCATGCACATTCGGTTCTTTCTGACTTGCTGTATCACGGCCTTTGTTCATGTGGCACTCAACCCTGCCTGGTTCAAGGGAGGAATTCTCCTCAGAGAGATCATCAAGCAGCAGAAACTGGAAAAATTACTCACTGGGATGTCCCATGAATGTTACAGAGGTTGGATAAGAGAGAGCTGTGTGAGCAGCAATGCAACAATCCAACTTACGGAGAAAGATCTGTAGAATGTTGCCTTTGGAGGACCTTTGAGTATGCTGGAGAATTTTGTATGGGGTATTCTAGCTTTGGGGTTACACAGCCAGCTTAAAGAGCAGAAAAGATGATGATATGGTTAGCTTGCTGGAACTCAGAGAAAAGACTTTTTTCTCATAGTTTTGTTTTCAGTATGACATCGCACACATTTTGTTTTTGCTTGGACAGAATCAAATATAGAATGTGCACGAAAATACATTTATACATTTTTCCAGGGTTTGGGGAGGATATTAATATCTGTATTATGTGACATTATTGTCTTCTGTTGCTATAGTGAATGGTAACCCATCAGCCTCTAAAAAAATGACTGATGATAAATTGGAACACTTTCCTATTGAATGATGCAGAATTTTTCATATGGGGTCAGGAAGCCTTTAGGCACCCAAGCAATACAATAAGTAGTTTTGTTCTCACCCTTTCTGCCTTCCTACGAAGGCAACGTAGCTGGATTGCAAGGACGTGCTTTGTGCTGCTGTGCATTTTCTGTAATATGAACTGAGGGTGTCAGATGTGATGTCGCTGGCTCCGTACTCTTTTGCTGCCTCTGAATTCAGCTTACAATGAAATGAATTGGAACAAAGCCAAAGATAACCCTGAATGTCAGAAATGGTATCTTTAAAGTGATTCTAGATGCACAGGCAGTCAAAGAAGTTTGGTCCCTCTTCAAAGTCATGATACAAGTATTGTAATGCAGATTACATCGATTTGCTACCAGTTGCTGACAGCTAGCAGGAATCTTTTAAAGATTCTCCACAGTACTCATGGAATAAAAAGCTGCCTGCATGAAAAAGAAGCCGTATTTTCATGCAGATGATCCATACTAAAATTAGTATCAATGTTATCATATTGTAAAGCAAAATTTAATTTTGCATAATATATTTTATTACTATGACAGGATTCAGCTTATAGCATAAACAGTGCTTACATTTAGGCACATAAGTAATGCCACTGACTCGAATGCATGCTGAAGTACTTGCTGGTTATTTTTCAGTAATACATTTATTGCAGAGAAGCAATAGAAATGCTGACTTGCAATATACTGACAGTAAGTTTGCTGTGGTTCCGAACTAGCCTTGTGCAGGACTGGTATGCAGGTGTATGATGAATGAGAGTTGACAAGATTCTACAATAAATACTTGAAATACCAAAGCAATGACTACTGAAGCAGAAAGGAAGTAGTGTACCGGGCCATAATTCAAACCAGCATTCCATTTACAAATGTAATAAGAGTAATAGAAAAGATTAACTTTCATAGGAAATTACAGTTTGTGTGCATAAGTGCTTGTTTTTATGAAGATCAGTTTCCTACGGGCTTTATGTTTCTGCATCAAAGTTACCAGGAAAATTTTAGATTGCAGCTCCTTTCAGTAATGTAATGGCCCTCTGAACACCGTGCTCACAAGGACTGCTTCCCACTGGGGACTCGGGTTTTGCAGAGATGTCTTTGTGTTTCAAGCCCAGCCACAACACGAGCCCTGTAAACTGCAGTGTGTGCCCACATCTTTTATCTGCATGTGAAGGCACCCGCAAGCCTTTGGGACTGCACCTAGGTGACGGCCACAGCCTTATAAGCATGTTGGCATAGAAGAAAAATGTTCTCCAAAATCTGCTTCTGGATGGAGGAGATGGAAGTGATGTAGGTACAAATCACTGTTTGTCCAATGCCATAAAACATGCTCTGTCCTCTCTAGCTCCTCATTCTATAAGAACCAGGTGATGCAACATGCAACCTTCCTACTAATAGTGTGGTGCACTGCTGAAAAGAATTGCTTGACTGGCAAAAAGGCTTCTCTTTCCGAAGCTACAGATACAAGTTCAATGAGTGCTCACCACTAAGATTCATTTCTTTCCCATTATGGTGGATATAAACAGATATGAATTTAAGAGATTTGCCAGCAATCAGGGCAGAGACTAAAATCTGTGTCTGTTGAGTGCCTGGACAACACGCAGCCCTTGTGGTTTTCTTCCTTCCTGATAAAACTTCACAGTCTAATAACCCAAAACAAAAAAACAGCAAATCAACACCAACAAACTTGAAACCAAAACAAAAGCAGTAAAGAAACCATGTTGATGTTTAATCCAAAACAAAACAAACAAAAAACCCCGCCAAACAAAAAAAGTGGTGACAAAAGGAAAAGGAAGAAAACTAAATCATTGTTCTGCTTCTTCCTTCCTCTGCAGGAACTTCTGCTCAATGTCTGAGTTGCAGAGTTATTTAAAATAACCATCATTTAAAAGTTGCTCTGACATCTCTGACAGCTTTATTTTTTGTGTGTGCTCGTAGCCTATTGAAGTTACAGCAAAACACTGTGAGAAATCCCCTTTGTTGCCAGTTGCAGATCTGGGAGCAGAAAGGATAGCTTGCTACAGCTGTAATTGCTGCCTTGGATTTCAACTGACCACTTTCTAGCTTTATTCACAAGACAGCTTTATTGCATTTTGAGATCTGATTATTAACTGTCACCAAAGCCTTGGTACCAAGCAGGAGGAGTGACATTCCCAAAGCTAAACATGGAGAAGCTGTCATCTAGAAGATGACACAGTTCTCATGCTCAAATATCACAGCTGTTTACAATGCCACCGCAGTGGTCTCCGGGTGCAGTAACGCTAAGAGATGTCAGAGACTTGACTGGTGCTGAAGTGGAAGAGTGTGGCACCAAGATGCACGTACTGGCAAGGTGAGAGTATCTGATTGCTCCGAGTAGGTTTAACTAGCTGTTGGCAGAAGAAATGTTGTGGTTGCATTTTATATCTGATTCCAGTACATGGAATAAAAGGAAGCTCCCGAGCTCTGCTTATGCAGCAACCTATAGCAATGTCCATTGTCACACTTTGGCAGTGATGAGGACTATTTTGCCTTATATCATGTAGGCCAGTTAGGACAACAAAAATTGCCAGTACTACCTGCTAAAACAGCTTTGTATTTCCTCAGATTTTCAAATTATTTATTTTGTACAAATTTATAATTATTTTTTACATTTTATAATTTTTCATACTGCAAGAAGCCTTTGACCATCCAATGTTGTCAAGCATTGGCACAGGCTGCCCAGGGAGGTGGTGGAGTCACCTTCCCTGGAGGTATTTACAAGACAGGTAGACGAGGTGCTTAGGGACGTGCTTTAGAGGTGGAATTGGTAGTGCTGAGTTTATGGTTGGACTCAGTGATCTTAAAGTTTGGGTTTTTTCCAATTCTGTGGTTTTTTGTTAAAAATAATCAAATCATCTTTTTTTAAGATATCTACTTTTTAAAATTGCATATCAAGCTGATAATTATGATTTGGCTTAACTCCACTGAAAAGAGTAGGCACACAAAAAAATTAACGTGACCAGTTTAAGGCTCTTCTGCATGGAAGACTTTCTTCAGTGTTTGTTCCTTGTAACATTTGTAATAGGCATTCCCTATTTTTCCCCAAATAACTCCTGAGATATTTACTCAGAGAATAATTTTCAACTGAGTGACAAAGACATTACAACAGGATTGGGTTCTGTAGCCTAATTGAAAGAATTAGTTATTTTTTTCTCTATATATTGCTGACGTTTTGCTCCGTTGTAAATTATTCAGTGTATTCCAGGTAAGCTCCATATAGTTAATCTGTTTTTCAAAAAACATACGTCTGAGCCTGTAAGGCTTCTGGCTCTGGAAGTCTGTAGGCTCCAGATGTGCTTTGGTGTGCCAAGCACCTGCATGACTTAAAATCCAAACTGGAGGTCCATAATGTGATGGACCACATCTACAATTCTAATAGAGCTGTTCACTGTCATAAAATGGGAGAAATGAGGTAAAACATTATCACTAATCTTTGTTCTAATTGCATTAACTCTCAGGATATATTTATAAAGGCAAGGGAGGATATTACCCAAAAAAATGTAGCCAACAGTGAAGGTTTTTTTCTCCGTTATCTGACTTGTAAGTTTTGAAGTTCTTGCAGTTTAACTAGGGATAGCTGAATCTAGAAGAATTATAAACATGAGTACATAGGCAACATGCTACTATTTAGATCAACTAGTATTCAACAACTGTTTTGGGCTAAGAATTTAACCAACGCAAATAGAGAAAATTCAAATAAAATTGACTTCTATTGGCAAAGGTGAAAAAGATAATAAGGAAGTTGTGAATACACTATCAAAGGTTTAATCTGAGTACTATTGAGAAGAGCAGAAATAAATGAAACAAGAACAAATCGCCAACTAAAACCGAGTGGCCTTATAGAGGGTTAGGGGTTGGGGTTTTTTCAAGGAAAAGAAAGAATTTAATGTCTGAAGTCAAAGTTAGACTCAATCAATACATTCAGGGCTCTTGAGAAATTTTGAAAATAGTTTCCTACTTGTAGTGATTTAGGGCAGTCAGGCATGTAAAAAGATCGAATTGGTTGTGAGAAATCAATGACCTCCCCCCTTTAAGATTCCCACCGAAATGAAAATTTGCCAATTACGATGGGAGTGTTGATAAGGCCAGCAGGAGAAGGATGTTCCAGACTCAAAGAAACAGCATGTGAAATGTAATATCTATTATTTTTTTGTGCCATTAGGGTGTGAGACAGAGGCCTGCTGAACATCTTATCTTAAAACGCCAGAATCTCTCTCCCGTGGCAGATTAGCAGTGGTGATACAAAGCAAATAAGCAGAGTTTATGCATGCGTGCGATAATCACTCTCCATCTCCTGGCGATGTCTGCAGATATTTACCTCTCTGCTCAGCAGGTAACTGCAGTGCTACTTCATTGCAGCCTTTCAAATCTCTTGTCAAAACTCCTTTTGGGCATAGTGCAACAAAAAATACCACAATGGAGAAGTTTGCTTATGTCCTGAAACCACCATTTAACACGAGGATTGGTGGGTTTTTCTTATTCTTTCACCACAATGGTCTGTCTTTTGTCATGCTACACACTATAGGTACTGGTCTATGTGGTTGTGTCTACACCAGCAGGTAGGGTAGATGAACAGGAGCAGGTCTGTAACTGGCCTGGGGAATGTTTCTGGGGCTTTTTACTGCAAAATAGGACCAGTCCCATCCTATGGGCTGAACACCTATTTCCTGATGGTGTGCCATTAAGTGTGCTCCTGCAGGGACATTTTCCAGTCTATTTTCATCTGAGAAGAAGCAAGTGGTGCAATGTGAGAGTGCTCTGCAATGTGAAATGAGGTGTGATATGGGGGTAAGGCAGGGATTCACTTTGGTCAGTGCAGAAAGTAGGTACTGGCTTATGGGATGGAAAGCTCCGGGACGGTCAGGGCTGGATTTGCTCAAAAAATGGAATGCTGGTTACCCCAGCACTGCACAGCCTTTTCCAACCTTCTCCTCCCCTTCCACTCCCCCCTCCTTTCCAATTTAGAAGTTTTAATTCGGGACTGCATCCTTCCTTGGCTTGCTGCTATGTGCCACTTGTCAAAATATCTCTTGTAGAGGTCTGAAATGCAACCAAGCCATTGCAAGGCTGAGCACGAAGTTATAGGACCTCAACATAACCAGAAGTAGAGAGGACCCCCCCCAAAAAACCTGATTGTTGTGGCTTTGTGCAAGCCCTCAGTGATTCCTCCGAAAGGGAAAGCACATTCCCTCTTTCTCTTGCCTTCCAAGAGCAGTGTTTCAGAGAAAAGCCAAACAGCTGTGCTTACAGGATCTCACAGAGATTCCTAAAAGCTGATAATAAGGTTTGACAGTCATGTCATAATTGTTAACAATGGTACTGGAGATATGCCAACAACCTCACACTCTCGCTGCTTCTCTGGGTGAGAGGAATTGCTCTTTGGCTGTAAGTCTGCAAACCAAATTTGACATAAAGGGACATTTCTTACAAGAGGAAATATAAAGCACTGTATTGTCTTGTGCCAGATTACACAATAGCCTTGAAGGATATAATAATGAAAGAGAAGAGACTCCAGTGACACCACATTAATATTTGCCATTTCTGCTCTCGGTGCACTCAAACATATTATGTAGTTAAAGCTTTTAGGAGCCTGATGGAACAGACTGGTGTAAAGGTTTAGCAGTGGGCGTTTGGTGTGGTCCACTTATTTACAGAGTGATTGATAGAATTTTGCTGATGAGATCTTACCCTCTGAAAATCCATTGCCTGCTCTCTATTACCAGCATATTGTACAGAGAAAAGTTTCTAAAAGTGTAATTTGGAGCTCCTTGTACTCCTCTCCTGTACAGCTATTTGTCCTGGTTAACATGCACCCAATAATGTAACTGTCAGAATAAATCACAGCAAATTTTACTTTTCCATATGGGTGTCATGAATTTCAAAGCTCAAGGTTCTGGGATTTTTTTCAGGCCGATGGAGAGGGCTAGTTCCTTCTGAAATTTGTTGACCCTCAGACAGCCATAACTCTTAGCAACCTTCACAGCAAAAGGAATCAAAATACAAATCAACACTATAAAAAGTGACATATGAGAACTATGTCCTTTCTGCCTGTATTTGTAATTCCTTTTCAATGGCTCTATTAGAACCCATGTAAGCAAAGCCATGCAGATTTCTGCACGAGCTGTTAATGATTATAGACTGTTGTTTACCTTACTATGGAAGCTGTCAATAGACCTGGTTAATAATATTTTTTTTTCTTCTCATGCAAATTTTAATTAACAGTTTATTAACTCACAATCCAATTCCCTGGAGGTCTCAGTAGAATTCAGAAAGATATATTATGCATATGGTCAGGCTTTCTCCTAAATTTAGATAATTTCTGGTCCAAAATTATTACATCAGTTTCACAGCACTGCAGATACAGCTCTGACCACTCCAATTATCTCTCTGCTCCAGAATATAGCAGCCGTAACTTCAAGCCATCATAAAAAAGTTTATTAATTTAGCTCCACTGAGTGCCAACCATTTTACTGCAGTGCAACAGAAAGCTATCTGCCACCTAAGAAACCTTTAGCTGTTCTCCTCTCAGCTTGGCTTTCTAAAAGGACTTTCTAAAATTTGCAAGGATGAATTCACAGTCTGCATGGAAGCTTCCCTAAACACCTGCAAGAAACAAGTATTTAAGACAAGAAGCTGCTATTTTCTGAGCCTCAGAAAAGTGAGGGTTGTCTAGGGACTGCAGCAGCACTATAGATGTCTTTATTTCATAATTTCTAAGGGATGCTAGTTTGTTTGTTTACACACTTACTGGTGTGTGCTGTTTCCCCTTAGGCAAGTTTTTGCTGATAACTCTGATAGCAGGAGCTGAGTAGAACCTTCCAAGTTCACTCTTAATCATATTCTTCCCATGATTTCTCACAGTCTTAATATCCTGAACAGTGGATCTCAGGCAAAATCTAGCACTGATGTTGGCTGAACTTCAACTGACCAGTGTCCTGGAATGGTACAGTCACCTGGGATGCCCGACAGCCTGGCAGGAAGGATCAGAGGTGCAGTAAAAAGAGATGCCACAGAACAGATTAATCTAATGACCAGCGCATCGTGGAGTCCTCTGAGGAGGAGTTGGCAAGCACTGACCTGAGCAGCTGCAGGGCCAAGACTGAGCAGGGGGAAGGAAGGGGAGAGGAAGCCATTTGCCCAGACAAAATGAGGTACCCACCCCAGGAGAGCCTGGGATTGTAACACCTGGTTGTATGTAACCGGAGCGATGTGCCTCCAGCACAGTTCTCATTCTCTGTCTTTCATACACTAGAATATCCCAAAGGGATTTTCTTCTGGCAGAAAGGCTTGGATTTGGAATGCAAATACCCTCTTTCAACAGGATTGCTTTGTCTGCAGCAAGAATGTTATTTTTCTATGTTTGAAGTAGATTTTGTACTTACCAAAGTGCTGAAGTAAAACAAAAATCCCTGAGATCATGGTAAGTCTGGCAGCTGCAGCAAAGCCAGCTATTAAAACTAAGCATGCTTTACAACTCTGATGCCCACCAGTCCTTTCAGAGGTAAAGGTTCTGATGTGCTCTTTGCAAATGTTAGTTGTCATGAGCATTATGATACAATTATACCGATCGCTTGTCATTTTATATTACCTCTGGTCAAATATCTGAAACCCCAAATTCAAAAATCTGTCTTTGAATTACAGAAGACAGCTGCCAAAACTGGCAGCTTAAATATCATAACTTCATCAGCTGTGCCTCAGCCTACAGCAGATGCCAAGACTGGAGGAAACACTCCTGCAGAGTCAGGGGGGAAAGCTACAGCCAGAGTAGTGCTCTGGGGACCTGTGAATCTCCAGAAGACATCTCGCTGAGGCTGCTGAGCACTGTATAGTGAATGTTGACTCACTGGGAGCAGGTTTGGTTTTCTTTACTGTTTTGAGGAACCACACAGAAACCCCCAGTAGTCAGTGGAACAGATGATGAAAATCACTGACCTAAATTATCTGCTGAATGGGAGGAGGAGAAAAAAAAAAGGCAATTCTTGTGCATCACTCCCAACACAGCCAAAACTGACTTTGGAGAGACATGTATGTTGTCCAGGGTAAAGGACGCACTGCATTTCATGTTCAGTTTTGGGCTCCCTACTACAAGAAGGACATGGAGGTGCTGAAGTGTGTCCAAAGGGAAATGGGGCTGGGGAAGCATCTGGAGTACAAGTGTGATGAGTTCCTGGCTGAGGGAACTGGGGTTGTTGAGCCTGGAGAAAAGGAGGCTGAGGGGAGACCTTCTGGCTCTGTCCAAGTCCCTGAAAGGAGGGTGGAGAGAGGTGGGGGTGGGTCTGTTCAGCCAAGGAACAAGTGACAGGACAAGAGGAAATGACCTCAAGTTGCACCAAGGGCAGTTGAGATGGGATGTGAGGAAGAATTTCTTTGCTGAAAGGGTTCTGAGGCATTGGAAGGGGTTGCCCAGGGCAGTGGTGAGTCCCCATCCCTGGAGGGATTGAAGAGTCGTGTAGACATAGTGCTGAGGGACATGGGTTAGTTGGGGACTTGCCAGTGTTGGGTTAATGATTGGACTCGATGAGAACTATGTCCTTTAGCCCTTTAAAGGGCTTTTCTAATCTGGGCAATTCTATGATTCTTTATTTTGAGAAGTCAGAAGGTCGTCTTCTGAACTGAAAATGAACTGCTGCAGTTCAAGGACTGTTACAAGTGCAGATGCTCAAGGTTATGAAAGTGTAAATATAGATTCCTGATCTTTAGACAAAATACTGGTGAGGAGACATAATGGAAACTGGGCTAAAAGATGCTTTTGTAAAAAAATTTTTTGGGGAAAAAAAAAAAAAGCTTTTGTAAAGTGTAATAAGGAACCAATGTGAAGTAACTATTTGAAAACTGCTTCAAAGCCACTTAAGTCAATGACAGTTTTCGTTTTCCACACATTTCAGTAGGCTTTTAATCAGGCCAATAAAGGAGGGACAAGAATAGACTCATGGAAATTAGAGAGGTGTAATTAAAATGTATGTATCCATTTGAAAATGGGACATAAAATGGACCTTTTACCTCACGCAATTTTTAATGTTCATACTTCTGAAGACACTTATTTAGAACAACAATCAGACTTCCATTGGCAGAGAACATAATAATCTAATAGGCTTTGCAGACTTCTATGGAATGCTAAGTATAAAATACATCACCTATAAATTAAGGTTCAAAAGGTGACACAGAATCAGAATATTAAATAACAGCATC
>NW_010307180.1:107378-120196 GCF_000700745.2 Antrostomus carolinensis
TATTGCCAATCTGGCTACAACATCTGCACAACTAAAGGACTTGTTAAAGAAAAATGAAACTTGTCTTTCTGCCAAAGTTTGGAGAGGCTTAAACAGAAATTAATATCCGTAAGAAAAACTGGAACGTTTTTGAAAAATTATCTGGCTGGCAATACCTGCTGCTTTTCAGAGAGAGGGAAAGAAAAAAGTGTTTTCAAAGGCATATTTCACAGTAAGGCTAAAATTTGCTCCACAGAAATGATGGCGCTTTGATACAATTACTTTCAAATTTTGTTACTGTTGTTAAGGTAAATTTATGCTAATCACACTTATTTCTAACAAAACAAGTTTGACACGTTCTCTACAGAAACAGACCATAGGCTCCTGTTCTCACAACACGTCACACATGTTGATGCTAAATTTAAGAGATACGGATGATAATGCAAAACTCCACTCTTAGGTGCAAGTTCTAGGTGACAATTCAAGGTAGCTCTCTCCTTTGGATCATAAATTCTCTTTCCAGTATGTGTTTTTGTGGAATACTGCCAGAGTAGGAATACTGCAGTTGAGATGTTCTGCAAATGCACACATGGTGCCTAAATACTAATAATTTCAAAAATCAACCATGAACATGTAGAAAGTGATACTGAATTACTATATGTGCTCTTCACTCTTGCTGTCCATGAGGAAAAAAATGTGTTTGTGTGTGTACACGGCAAATTTGTAACAGTGATTTCTGTGCAGCTATTTGTTTTTCACAGTGCCATTTTCCATATTCCACCTGAAGACAAAAAACTTGGCTGCAAGTCTCAAAGACAAAGGCAGAGCCTGTATGAAACCCCCTAGATTTTCATTTCCAAACTGATGCAGAAGAAAAATCTAAATTGCACATTATTCACAATGGTAGCTACAGCAACCAGACAAACTAATTGTCCTTAATTCTCAACCCAATAGGAATTTATGTACTTATTTCTTTCTTCACTTTAAAATAAAAAAAAAAGCCAAACATTTTTCAGACTTAGAGATTGATATTTGCTGACTACAAAAATTGAACAGCAAAATCCAAAAGTTATTCAAGTAATGAAATGATTATGTCGGGTAAAATTCTGTGTATATATGATGTCTTAATTTTCACATCCCAAATTTTCAATGAAATCACAAACAAATAGCTCTTTAACCAGCCTGTTACCTGTTCAAGAAGATACTTGGTCTGGATATGCTTACAAGTATTAAATGCCCCATCTTGACAGTTAACCACTTGGCCATTTTTTTCACTAAAATATTCAGCTGCTTAGAGTTAAACATGCTAATGTATCTTCTTTTCAAAATCTAGAATTCTCCACTTCCTTTTAATTATTAGATTACAAGATATTAATAGTACCAAGATATTTAGTCACTTGATGGCATGCTGCTTCTCTTTTTATCACTGAAATGTGATGCCTACAGTTTCTACTATTTGTGATAATAGACCATGAGAAAGAAAATAATCTATAATGCTAAATTTTTAAATCTGAATTCACTGTTCTTCTCTCAAGGCACCTCAGAGAGAACTGGGGTCTCTGGGCTGTTTTTCATTAGCCAGCAGGAGGCATGCATTTGATTACCAAGCAATATTAGACTTGCTGAGGGAGATGCCAGAATTCCTGGCTCAGGGTACAATGACAGCACTGCGTACACTGTTTGAAAACTTTAGCTTCAAATTGCAAGGTGGAGAGAAGAGAATTTCAGTTTAAGGGAGGAGTCAACACTGTGAACTTAAATCTCAGCTGACAATGCCAAGGATGCTTAAGTGCTGCGATGCCGAATTTGTAACCTGGAAAAATAAATTATGATTAGCCAGAAGTTGGTGGAGATCCAGAAACCAGGAAGATGAGCATCCTTTTATTCAATGAAATAATTTCATGGATTGTAAAATATACAGCAAATAGATGGCATGAACTTCTCCAACAATGTACAGAGCACTCTTAGTTCCTGTTCAATCACTGTGAGAAATTAATTCATAGCATTTGAGAATTGTCAGGACTGTGAACAATGATTTCTGTTCATAATGCTTTGGTTGTTATGACACCTTCTGGCTGTGGATTTCAGCTAATTAACAGTAATTATTTTATCCAGAGCATCTTTAGCTCTGGAGTGACTTCACATCTTGACCAGTGGTTCAACAGTGGAGGTACCACCACCCTATTCTTCTGTGAGCACTTCTGCACATGGCACAATCCAGTTCCACTCTGCCCCTAAGGACTGATGTCCCCAGGACCTTTTCTTTCCAACATACTGACACAGAACTGAGGTGTTTTGTGGCTCTGGGATTTCAAACTTGCACAGTCCTTCAGGTGCCAGCAATATAAGTCCCTCATGCATATTTGATTGCTGCATTGGGTGGTAATATCCCTGCCTTTAATGTATGTGCACATTGTGCAGCTGCTGTGGGAACCATAACTTTGAGGTTTCATGATTAAAAAAAAAAAAGAATGTATTTATAGACTTTATTTATTTTGCTTATGAATCAACATGTTAATATTGATGCAATGGAAGAAGAAAGGAAAACAAACTTCTAAACAGAAAGCACAACATCAAACACTGATCTGTTTATTTTTCTTTTCTGCAAAGTTCCCACAACGAGCAAAATTGCAGCGACAGAAAGGGAAAAACATTATAAACCAAGAACCAGACAAAAAAGGGAGAAAGCAAGCAGCAGACAGCTGAGTAGTTGAATTAAGTCGTTGAGAGATCAAGTTTTACCAGTCATAGATTCCAACGTGCTAGAAGATGCTGTGACTCTTGCCATGGGGTCCCAGGCAGTGGCCCCAAGCACTGTGGAGCTCACCAAACGCACTGGGTCACCGCAACAGGCTGCTCAGGTAATCGCAATGCGGTTTTAGCTGCTCACAAAACAGGAGATCTGGGTTTGCTTGTAGGTTTTAGGATCATCTGAGCTCCCTTGAGGGGTGTGCACTCTAAGGAGCCAACCCAGCACCTCTGTCACAGCCCAGCACTGCCCTCTTCCACTGTGGGAGCATGGATGATGTTGGAGGTGGTGAAATTGCAGCTTCCCTGGGGTGCAACATAAAATCACAGGTATATTATAAAGCAGATAAATTTCCCTCTCAGATATGCTTTTCTTGCATCTCCACTGTATGAATTACGGCCATTGCAACTATTCAATTTCAATAAAATGCAAAAGGAAAGGAAACTTTCTCAGACTGAGCAGCCTTCTTCTCAGTCCTCCTGTTTTCTCCTGTAAGCCATTCTGCTTTGCTTTACCCACCCATACAGCTGCGTCTTTCCCTTTGTCATACGTGTGAACTCCATGGCAATGGAACTGGTTTTTGTCTCTGAGATAACCATGCGATACATAAAATTTTCTGCTTCCCATTGATTCAGCAAAGATCCATAGGAGACTTTAAATAGTCTTTAACCTGGAATATTAAAGGGTTTTTTTGGATCCAAAAATAGAAAAATTTTGCAATAAAGATAAATATATTTGAAACACAGAGCAATTCAAAGCAATAGTCATGCCTGAGATACTAATATTTACTTTTATTATAACACAGTTCTGGTCAGAGAAGTTGTCAGAAAGAATTGTGTTGTAAGCACAGAAGTCTGTCCTCTGCTTTCATGTATGATTACAGCTCATTTTGGTGGTGCAGTTTTCTCTGGTAATGAAGCACTTAATAGCAGAAGGAGATTTCTGAAAGGTTGACCCCATGCTATTTGTACCTACCTCATTTCCAGATTCAGTTACTTATGAATAAAGCCAGTTATAGGGTACATTAGAACTTATTTCTGTGATTAATGATTTTGCTTCCTCTGGCAAATAAACTCCCTTTTCACTACAGAGGGACAACGCTGGAGCCAAAGAAAGGGGCAAGAGTATGTTGGCCTCTTCATCTGATGATTATTAAGTTTTCTGGAAGGTAATTATTTTTCTTCTTCTCTGATCAATGTAGTCTGGTATCCATTTAATCCGTAGTCTGTAGCTACCACATTTTATAATAGGTGAAAAATGAGAAATCTGAAATATTCCTACTAGGCTAAAAGTGTAGGAAGTGTTAGTGTTAGTCAGCTAAAAGAGTTGACTTTCAGTCTGTCACCATTCTCCACGTGGATGCTACAGCTATTTTAGATAAGAACATTATTACCACTGTGTTGAATGGATTTTATATGATGGTATAAATATGACAATTAGTATTTCAATTAGCATCCGTGACTAATCCTGCCCACGCTGGGAAGTTGCAGTGTGCAAGTTTCTTAACAAAAGGTATGTTTTTGTTTCTTTGTTATTCAAGTGTAATTCTAGTTGGTAACTTCAATAGTGGGGGATAGGACAGAAAATTATAAGCTTTCTTTTTAATGGAAGCTGAAAGATTGGCTAGAAGCATTTCAGCAGAGGGTAAGGTCTTAATTCTCCTGTATTATATGAAATTCTATATTCTACTTCACATTATGTATCAACTCCTACAGACTTTCTTTTGAATAGTTGAATGCTCCAAAGTTTCTAAGAACTTTGGAAGGGATTTTGTCATACAGCTTTGTTCTCATACTCTCTAGCTGATAGTATAGCTCCTTAAAAGTCTCATAAAAATAAAGTTATTCTTAACTTGGTGAACATACCATCCAGACCATCATGTTCATCTATAGCAAGGCCATTTTATGCTGCCTTAACAGTATAAATGGTCCTTTTAATAATAAATAAAAAAAATCTCTAAGCAATTAATGTGCTGAAATTTAATGTTGAAAATAATCTAGCCTTCAAATGTGACTAAACAATAATAAAAATTAAAAAAAAATGTTTTTGGCACTCTGTTTTGACACAACATCTGGAAATACAGTATTTCTTTCTCTTTTTTCATAATTTTCTTTAAGCCAGTAGAGGGCACAACTGTTTAAATCACATTCTCTCCATATACAGCGTGCCACAATAAAGGCAATTTAAAAATTCATAGAAAAAAATAGTATCTATTTCTAATAATGAACATTTTGTGGAGTTTGCATTATCCAGGAATGGCTAATAGCAAAGAGAAGGCTATTTAAATGTTTTACATTGCAGAACTGCAAGAGTGTTTGAGTGTTTCTGTGGAGTTCACTATCAGAAAGCAGTATTTTGGGCAATGGGATTAAAGGAAGATGAAGAGAAGGACAGTAGTGTATGGTTAGAATAAAAACTATATTAATGTAAAACCAAAAACTATTATTATCTGCTTTTAAATAATAGGGATTGGAAGGTTTGGGATTTTTTAGCTCAAATTTTATGTATAAACTTGGTAAACTTTATGTAAAAGAAACCACCTCTGCAATGGGAATCCAAATCGTGGGGTAATTTTTAATTGTATTGTTCCATCTGGCATCCATGTAAGAGGAATGAGAGAGGACTCAGCATAAACCATGGGCTTGAAAATGACAAAACAACTGTTCTACTTTTCTTGCATATCTTTTGGTAGTTTCATTCCAGTGTTTATTTCTGGAAACGCTTTGAAAAATCCTAAATTCAATAGATTTATAGCTTATGTGAAATCGTAAAGGAAAAAATAATTAACAGAAAGAGTATCCAAAGTTTAACAAAATACAGAAAAAAGTAACTTACTTTCTTCCACCTTCTGACCAATGTCTGTAAATTTTTGCAGATAGCTATGTGCAAGATTTCAGTGAGTAGAAAACCTAATATTGGAATTTTTCTAACCTTGAAGTTAGAGATGTTATCTTCTAGCCAACCAACCCATCGCTGTCAAAAAAAACTTTCACAAAATTACTGAAGAATGTGGGAAACTGCCAGCCATGGATAGAATTATTGTTCATGATAAGGTCACAAGAAGGATCAACATAGCTAAAAGTATCAAGACCCCACCAAACCATCCCAAGGAAGGTTCTGGCTGAATCATTCGGCATAATGCCAGGAACTGAGCCAGAGATCTTGGCTCTGCAGTGAGCTTAGAAGGGATAATAAGAATAATATATAGATGGGGAGAGAGTAGAAAAGAGCTAGCCTTAGCAGAGTCTGTGCAAACTTTTCAAAGTAAGTTTTGAGTTTGTGAACCTTTCCCCTTCACAATTTAAAAATGATTCCTTTTGTCTTGTCACTTGTTTTTGCTGATGTGCTGCAGATGAGAAGCAGATTTCCTAGTGTATGCCGTTAATCCTCCAATATTACGTGTAGCTAATTGAGCAGCAGGGTAAGTTAGAGTTAGCAACAGCATCTCTAATAAATGCAAATTCCAACATCTCCAAATTCCCTCAGTCTTCAGATGTCTTTACAAGATAGAGCTACGACTTTCCAAATGTTAGCTTGCAAACAGTAAGAAACAGCGATCTGGGCATCTCTCCCCTCCTGAAAATGCTCTTTATCAGTACAGTGCCTGGCTTAGGCAGTGGGGTAGTCAGTCCTCCAGCCCCTCAGGATCAGCAGAGCATCCTCCTCTACCAGCTTCTTACAGACCTTGGGAAATAGGGACCAGCTGGGAAGATGAAGGAACAGTCAAGAAATAGCTCTATTCAGAGAGCCACTAGTTATGGGAATGGTCTCCCTGTATCTGAAACCAGCCCTCTGCTTACAGAGAGGATCTTGCCCAATTTCATAAAAATTGTTGCTTTAGATTCAAGAAAGAAAATCCCATGTGTCCTGCAGGAGTGGCAGGACCTGCTCAATGACACGATGGCTTACATCCAACCTACAGCCCTTTTCACTATTCCTTAACATTCACCTTAATGAAATTTTCATTTTAAACTAATAAAATTGTAAAGCATTGAAGGCAAAGAAACTGGTAATTTAATAAACAAATAAATAAACGTGTGCTGATTAAAGAGTGAGACTTCTGTTTGTATTTGAGGTGTGTTGGTTGGGTGGCAATGCCATCCTTAAGGATTTCAGGATTTCCAATAAAATTCCCATAAGTTAGGGGGGGTGGGACTGGTAGTCACTAATATTAGCAACTTGAATGCCCTCAGACTCTTCCTTTTTATTTTAGAATTTTCTGAAGACTTTAAAATTAAGGTTAAGGTGCACAACTGCCCTCATGTTGAGATGTAATAACATTTTGGTTGGAGATCACTGACCTACTGTTTTCGTTATTGTTTCTCTTCAAAGTGCATTTGCACAGGGTCATTTGTATTCATTACAGATGCAGAGTTTTCCCATCAGGGTATTTATAGATCTCAGAACTATTAGTACTTGATTTAGGAAAGTATTTTTAACCTAGACATGAATTAAAGCATATGTTTTCATAGAAACAAACATAAATACTGAAATACTTGACCAAACTGAAGCTCTTGGGGCACTTTTTTGCCTTGTTTATCTTTCAGGTATGCTGGTTTTCATTTTGTTTCTTCATAGGTCAGCGTTATTTACGCTCATTGTGTTATCTGGCTGCATCTGATCCTGCTGACAAACTTTAGGATTAAATGCACTTACCTTTTTTTTTTTCCCCTCAGAAACATTTGGGATGCCTGAGCTAACTCGTGATGAAACAGCACGATATGAAAACCTGAACCTACTTCACTATATTAAAATTTAAAATGTCAGCTGATTTTTGAAGTTCTATATACAGAACTACGTTGCTGGAGCACCACTCCATGGATGCGGGGGGGATGCTGCCTAAGAAATACCAGCTGATGGCTGATACGATGAAGACGATTCATAATATTTGTGTGTCATGACTGCCATGAATTGCCCAGCTGGAACTGAAAGCTTTGGAGATGACTACAATTCAACATCACATCTGCAAAACTAATATTGTACCATTACAGAAATACGTTTAAAAATATGGATTCTTGTAATTTCTTTGGAGTGGAATGAAAAATCGTCGTCATGCTAAGAAGAAGGGAAGGAGGAGTAGCCTGCTGTTTCCTCCACTCTCTCCTAACATGATAATGACAGTGATCACATTTCCGAGTGCTTTTAAGGAGTATTTCTTTGCTGGTCAAAAATTTACTAACCACATCTTTACTGGCAATGGCTGCCTGCCCTTTGGTTTCTGTCTTCTAGCCTTTAACAGCAAACTCAGAGTCATGCTCACGTATCCCCTGGGCATTCACCTCTTCAGAAGTCAGTTTAAGCGCAGGCTAGAGGAGTCATTTCTCATCCTGTGTGAGCCCTCCTGCCATGTGAGAGCTCCTCAGTGCTCTAAACAAAAATACCCAATTTCCCTAATAAACTCAATTGAGTTTTTGATAGCATTAAAACACCTCGTCTAGAAAATGTTCTACATTTAGTAAACTTTTGGACAGTATATCAGGTAATTTGTTTGAACAAAGGATGGCAGGGGTGGTGGGAATATAATTTTGTATTTAATTCTATTTAATTAGGAAAGTTACACAGCTCATCATTTAGCTTTCAGGACAGCCATAAAATGTCTTTGCCTTCCACTGAATTGCTAGCCAGGCCTCCAGGCATCAGGCTTGTTTCTGCCTAACACATCAGCTCAAGGTTGCCAGTTAATAGGTAATGATAAGAACCAATCTATTGCATTTTAATAGATATGACAAAATCAGGCAGAAGTACTGCGAAAATAACTTGATATATAGGGAAGTAATCGTATTTTAATGCCTAGTAGCTGCAGATGTTCAGATTACTGTAATGCTATTAAAATGAATATCTATTAATACACAAATATTTCAATGACAGACAAAACCAGAGCCAAATAAAAACAAAACTAAAATTGCCTGGTTATTGGAATTAGCCTTCAATCACTTATTCATTTCTAATAGGTGAAAGGCTGTACGCCTGAAAATACCATGCTCTCCCTCTCTTCTCCCTCTCATAGTTCATAGATTGCTTTTATGTCTCTATCTACCTATATGTGAAATCATTTCACCATTTTAATTTTCTCTCTCTGTGATTTCAAGATATTGTATATCAGTTTGCACTCCCTGGGCACTTAACCTTCCTATTATCATTTTCTTTCTGTATCATGCTCTCCAGTACAATTGCACATAATTCACTTTCTTTTATCAGTTTTGTATTAGTCACTGTGGTCTGAACGAGGTCCTGCCTGCATTAAGGAAATTTGCATCCATATAACAACATCGCTGTGGTTATTACACTGGCATAAACCTTTAATGCATATAGTCTGTGTCAGGACAAAACGAGGCTTTCGGTGCTCCAGTTTAATCCAGTCACATAATTAATTTCCTTAATATAGACAAGGCCTCTCATTAGCTTCTCCCTCCCGGTCCTTTCCTCCTGCTGCTTCAAACACCACTTATACTCTCCATTTATTAGCACAAGCAGGAGCTCATGGAGACAATGAAATGGAAATTTTAAGATGCTGGTGATTTAATTGATTGCATTTGATGCCAAAATAAGTGTTACCATTGACTTCAGTGAAATTGGATTAGACCATTGCTGGATGCTTCTAAAAACACTATCCTTTTTAACATAAGGCCTATGGAGAGCAGGATTATGCAAAATGGTGACAAAATACAGATGGCCATGGGCATGAGGAGTATGGATGATATCAGAGTCAGCGTTGGAACGTCAACAATGTGAGACGACTGCAGACCAAGGACAAGAGCGAACGCATCTTATCCCCTGACACGGCCGCAATAGGGAGTCTCCCCATGCTTTGAAGAACTGGCATTCTATCTTGTGATACTCATATTTAAAATACCATCCAGTTACTACAACTGACCTGGTCTTGAAAGAAACGCATAACCTATTAACTGTGCCTGCAGATCGAGGCCTCAGATAAGTTGATATCAACGTTGGCTTAAGGAAAGAAGTACTTCTTAACAATTAGAAACATTAAATTTACACTAAACACTTATCTTTAAATAAGATTTCCATAAGTATTACTGGAAAAAAGGTAGATTTTCTACTCATTTAACTGCACCCAAAACATCATGGAGTTTACCTATACATTTTCATCATTGACATTGTTACACCTGAAAGTGTGATTGGAAAAGGTGGGCTGCTATAACCCTTACACAAAGAAAGACAGAAAACTAAACTTTCAACTGTTTTTTTTTTCTTTTTTTAAAAACAACTTTCAATATTCTACGGTCTAGCAGCTGTTTCAGGTTAAATTTATTGATTTATCTACCTCTAAAGAAACTGATAGTGGTGATTGTCAGTGGTGAGACCAGACTAATGGTCCATCGATTTCCATTGACTATATCCCATTTTGACAATGTCCTAGAGGTCTTTTGCAAAACAAGTTCAATTTAAGCTTGAGGTGAGTTAGTTGGTATTTCTGCAAGTGGTAAGATAAAGTCTTCAAAAGCTAAAGCATCTAGGACACAAGCGATGATTGATTTTTTGGGAGGAAATTATAGTGGATCTGAGTCTACCTGATACTGGTGGCTAAATTCCCATCTAAAATTTGAAAAAACAAGGTTTGTCAAAGCAGACAGTGGACCACAGCAGTGCACAAAACAGATATATAGGCAATCCATGTGCTGAAAATGTGAACATGGCAAGAGAAATATTACTTGAAAGTAGACACTGCAACTATGGCAGTTGGCAGAGAGCAGTGAGGGGGGTGTAATTAATGGGAGTAAGTGTTTACTTGATAGTTTAGGTCTACATCAGCTGGCAGCAGGAAGGACAGGGTTAAGTTGGGTCTTCCAACCAAATTATTTATTAATTGGAAGTTTAAATATCATATTCATTTATTTGCTTACACCCATGCTCATAAAATTAAAGTGTGGGGTTTTTTTTTTCCCACTTTAATCCTTAGGAAACATTAATTAGACAACACTAGAGTAGAATCATCCCTGTTCTTCTCATATAATTTCTGAGACATGTCAACAGTGATGTTTGAATGACAAGTGGAAATGAAAAAAATCATTAAGCTGGAAGTAGCGTGAGACTTGCAATTAAGTAGTTATTATTGAATACATATATTACGGTACGTTCCAGAAGCCCTAGATAGCAGAAGGGCAATGTGTGAAAACACGCCATCTAGCCTCAGAGAGTTCGCTGTCTACAAATTGATTATCTTCAGTAAGCACATGGCAATAATGTTCGCTGTGTTTTCTGCAATGAATACAGGAAAAGCACTTACAAAACCACTATTTCTACATACCTAGGCTGCTATAAAATAAGTGACAGAAAGAGTGCTTTTTGTCCCTTTTTTATTTGTCATCCCAAAGGTTAGAGTCATCTTTTTGACCTCATAATCTCATAAAGTGCCTCTCTGACAAACTTAAAAAAAAACCCTGCATCTTGTACATGGGGTAACTTGGTACCTATGACAGGAATTTGAAGTCCTTGACTTCACTGAAACTGAAAAAAATATATTAGTTGGCCAAAGTAATCAGAATGTGGGGCTGGGCTGGAGGTGACCAAGGACATCAGGGAAGGCAAACTGCAGAATGCATTTTCAAAATTGTAACAGCTCCTGTGGTCTGTCAAGTGTAAAAATAGAAGCTATCCTTCTCATGCTGGTCTTGCACAGCTAAAGCTAATAATTCCAAGTGGAGAACTATGCCATAGGTCCATGACCTTGTCAGCTCTCATAAGCCCGAGTGAATCGGGTGTAGTGAATACACGAATGGCAGACCCCTGAGGAAGCCAAATCTACATTTCGGGCTTTGGTCCTGGGTCTGTGCTCAGTCAATGCCCCACAGAGGTGTCCACAGCCACCCTGCTCCTACCTAAACTAGGGTTTGCTGTAAAACTAAGGCTTGACCCAAGTCCTATCATTTGTGTAATAATAATAATTTTAAAAAAAAGTTAATATTATCTTCTAGGCAAAAACCAAAAGTGGAGTTTTAGAGATGTGATGGACCTACCACACAGTAACACACCAGTGGAGCTACAGCAACAGGCTGAACGCACGCTCCTGCTCCGTGCCAAAGCTGAGCTGAACCGCATTAGTATGAATCTCAGCGCTCTGCTCATGAACGGTAACGGGCTAAATCACAGTTATTCTATCATCGCTATGAGTCCTATGTGATCGCAGTCTGCCAATTAAAAATGCATCTTGTTTTTCTGAGATAATTTATTTTCTGACATCCCTTCCTCAGACTAGTGCTACATTTCATTACAGAACTGATGATATTTCAGTGCTGGATGTTCCTTAATTATAGACCAGCACATGCATAGAAAAGTACAGACGGTCTCTTCAGGTCAGGGCTCCTACACTGTGTCTGGGTCAACAGATGCTGTGCTGAGTTTCTATTATTCCTCAGAGGAGATGCCACCATTTCCCAGCTAGCACATTTCAATAATTCATCACCAAAAAAAAGACAGAAAGGGAAACAGACATGGCAGCAACTTAGATCTTACTCATTGAAGAAGGAAACTGTTTTCTTCTTGTCCTTCCCCCTGATGCCAGAGAGCAATGCATCATCACACCCCTGTCCAAGAGTCCTTGTGCAGCAGAGGACAGTCACCAAGTCCTTCCCTTCTCTTGCCATCAACAGCTTCCCCGTGGCCGTGAAGCCAAATCCATCCCTTCTGTAACCGGTGGAGCTGAGTAGACTCATCTGCACTTTATTATAATATAAACTTTGCTGTGCTTTGGGATCCTGAAAGGTAATAGAGGTTTCAGGGAACTTATTACTATTTGTTATACAAGCTGCTAGAAAAAGGGACTTGTAGGAATTCTGCTCAGCCTTAATTACAGGCTCAGAGCTGTAACAGAGATCAGCCGGAGCCAGATTCAATAAAACCTCCATCCGGCTCCTGCACTGAGACCTACGTGAACCTGATTCTTTTCCTGGGCTTCCAGCCCAGAAACGAGATGGAGTTTTTATTTAAGCTCTTATGTGTCAACTTTGCTCGTCAGCGCCGAGCTGGCTCAGCCCGGGCAGGAAGGGGCAGCCCCACACGGCAGCCCCTCGCTGCAGCAGCGCGTTTTACCCGCTTTTCCCCCTCACGCCTCGGGTAGCGCGGCGACTTC
>NW_010307181.1:0-16113 GCF_000700745.2 Antrostomus carolinensis
AATTTTTCCTGTTTATGAACTTAATCTGATAAATTCAGGTTGATGACTTTACAGTAGAATTACATAGCTCTCAAATCTCCAAGTTTTCAGTGGATATAACAGCAGAGATGAACGTGTGTAGTGGTATTTTAAGACATCACAAAGAAACTTTAAATTAACTCTTGCCAAGAGAAAGAGAGTTAAATACCTCCAGAGTATTTAGGACTTCTGCATACATTTACAAATGCCAATACTCTTCACAAAAAGCGTTATTTCATTTTGGATTTAAATGATGCTTATGAAGTGTTTGCATAGTAATTCTTACACCAAGACAACAGGCAATGTTTCATTTCTATGGGTTTCATTTCTATTTCTACTACTCATTCTGGTAGTTAACACTCCAAATTAGTATTTTCTGTAGCAACCAAAGAAAAAAATAAGGAAAGTACAAGAAAATGTTAAACTTTTCCTGCTTGAACTCTGATATCAAGTTCCCAAAGCCATCCAAAAAGCAAGTCCTGGCTCTCAGCACCAATTGTGGACTAACTGTTGCATGATTTCTGTGGTATTGTACAGGGGTTTTGTGCAGCCTATGGGACTAAAGGATATTTTTGGAGCTACCGTTAATTACTGCAAATTTTGGTTCATATTGTATTTTCAGCTGGGCTGTTGTTTGCTAGCAATCTTTCATAATTTTTAATACACAAAACCTGAATGGTTAAAACCAATAATGGTATTTTAGAAAAAAAATATAACAGAGCTTTAAAACAGCAGGTACCAAATCTGCAGCTCAGAGATAAATTACACATTCATGCCTGCTTTGAAAGAAGGTGGGGTTTAGTTTATTTTCCTCTCATAAGTTGACATGAATATTTGAAGACTTTAAAAAGCATTCAAATTCTTAAGCTCCACAACAATCAAGTCAAGATCTTAACGATATTACAATGTAATGGGGATACTGGTTAAAATACATGAAGTATATATTGTAGGAACAGTCAGACTTAAGGAAAGTAGCTGAAGCATAAATCCACTTAAAGCTTCCAGGTTCCAGAAGGTGTACAGGTGGCATAGCCAAGGGAGCCCATGGGATCAGACAGATTGCACAATAAATGACCATGTTATACCATATAATTTCACACAGCAAGCATTAGCATGGAATAATTATATATTAGCCTATCTTGCAGAACAAAACAACATACATGGGAGATTGCACTTTTACCATCCTGTCCCCTAGACCTGCTTTTCCCTTTGGGCAGACTGTATTCTGGGCCAGAAGAATGTCCTGAATGGTCAATTTTGATTTAAATGGGAGGGAAGATATACTTATCCTGCCCAGCAAGACCTTCTGAACAACACAGAGTTTTTAATGTCTTCCAAACCAAGTGCTGTGTAACAAAATTACTTCATTCTGCTATGAGGAGAATCAAGCTGTTTGAGTCATGAGAAAAATCAAGCCTCAATATCATTACCTATAGGGTGACAGTGGCAAAGTAGAAAAAAAATTACAGAGAACACCAGACTAGTGCACAGAATAGCAAGTGTGCAAAGGTATTTTCGGAAGGATCATCTTTCCATTTTTATAATTCAATAGCATTTGTAATAAGAGCATCACAAGTTGGCTTTCCATTCAAAAGCTTGTTTCAGCTTTCATATTTTTCACATTAGCAGAGTAATGAACACAGCTGTCCACAGATTTTATTATAAATTAAAACATGCACAACATGAGGAAAAGAAATAGTGAATCTTTCAAATTGACAACTGCTTCCACCATAATTTACAGTAATTAAGTACTAATTTTAAAGTGTTGCTGTCATCAAGACATTTCAATAAAAATATTCACAGCAAAGTTAACAGTGTGACCCTGATTAAAAGAAAATAAAAAATCAGAGACTAATTCATATTGATCACAATGAAATATAACCTGGGGTGCTGTTTGTCTTGCATTAAGTGGCTTGTGGAAACTTTTCAGCATTTCTCATACACTTCCTGCCAAGCACCACAGATTTCCTCTAATATGGATAACGGAATCAATGCAAATCCAGCCTGCTATTCAGTAGCCAGTTGACTGGCTTGTTGACCCAGAGAGTAGCCAAGCTGAGCTCTACATTTCTACTTTCCTTTGAGATGCTGCTACCTAGGTGCAGTCTGTCCAGAAACAAGAGCACAAAGGTTCATATCCGCACCACTGAGGTGTTCTACTCAAGTTCTGCTGCGTTGGCTTGCTGCTTACCTGACAACAGCAGGAGCACAGATGAGAGCAGAAATGGCTCATTCCAATAGATATTTACCTGAACTTCCAAAGCACAGTCTTGTCCCCTCCCAGCAGAAAACAGAGCAGCATGATAGGGAAAATAAATAAAAATAATGCAAAGGAATCAGTGTCAAGAATGTCTCATTAAATCCTCTGTTGCAAGCAGTTTTTCTAAGTATAAGGGCTATGTATGATCAATACTGCCTTTAAACATTTATTTTGTTTCACCTTTATCTACAGTTTTTATTCTTGCTATGATTATCTCCACTAGTCCCAAAAGAAATTCCAAGGTGGCAAGCATAATTCAAGTTTCATGAAAGTGATCAGTCACAATAATGTCTACAAATCCTATATAGGTCCCCTCCTACTGAGAAAAAAAAATGTTAAAAACCAGAGAACACCAGTGAAAGAAATACCTCCCCAAAGTCTATGATTTGGAGTCTGCAATTACCTTTTTCCTCATTTCTGATGCTCAGACTTGTACTTAATAACAGAGACAGAGTTTCAACACAGCATACTGACACGCTGAACACTAACGATCGGCATTTCCCAATGCACACCTCTATTCCCCTCATTACCGCGACAGCAGAGGAACGCCGTAAGCCATCCTCCATCTCCTCCTTCTATAAAGACATGATCTGCAATTACATTACTAATTCAATAGAAAGCAGGTGGTAGCTTCAAAGTTAATGAGAACTGAACATGAGCAATACTTTGTTTTCAGATTAAGAATTCCCTAGAGAAATGACAACTTCATAAAATCATTTACAAAACCAGACTCTGCCGCTCGGCAGCAACAGTCCAAATCCTGAGCACAATTATATTACCTTGTTGGGACTATTCCCACAGAGCATTGGTTCAAACAGCGAGTGAACAATCAGCAGTTAAATGTAAAGGAAGTCTTCTTCATACATCAAATTAAAATGAGGTTCTAGGAAATAATGTTTATTTTAAAAGTTTTAGAAGAGGAAAATCTGAATGAACCTTAGCTCTGCAGCAGCTATTCATACTTCTGAGGTAATCTTGCTTTTTGCAAGGTTACCTTCTCAGTGCTCTCTTCTTTCTTTCTTGCTGGTCTTAGAAAGTTCATTGTTGTAGAGCTCTTGTACCTGTTGGGTTACATAGAAAGCTATTGAGCCTTCATCAGAAGTTGTTTCCAAAGGTGATATCAAACTACACTGGAAAACAAAGTACCAAACCCAGTTTTAAGAGACAGAAGCTCCACTGCAGCTTTTCTCTATGTGACCAAACAAGATAGTACACTAAGTACATAATCTCTTTACACTTGCATAACCCAAGAAACTTCAGAGTTAATAGAAAGCCCCATTTATTTCTATTGACTTTGGAGTAATCATCCCACTATTCTATTAAAATATGCCCTAATAACTCATAGAATTTTAGTTTCTCAATTCTTTAAAGGATGAAGCCTTTCTGTCAAGAAAAAGAAATCCACTACTGAAGTGTATATAAAAATCAGACAAAGCAAGAGAAATAAATCTCAATTTAAAAGACAAGGCAACTATTAGAAACAAAAATACACTATACATCAAATTAATCCTGCAGTCTCTAACTTCACTTATTTCAAAACTATTTACTTCCACTACAGTTTTTGGTCCTTGTGCTTATCTTATTGGCTATTTGTTATTTAGGGTTCCAGGAAGAAAAAGAGGAAAATTACCTTTTATTCTGAGAAGCATTATGATTGCAATGAAGTATTGATAATTAATGGCATAATGGGCTCACTGCAAATCACGTAACATATCAGCATTATTACAACCAAATTTTAGCCTAAGGAAAAAAAAAAAAGGTAAAATATTTCCAAACCAGAAACACAGGTAAGCAGAAAGCAGCTGGTCAAAACACAGATGTTATTTTAAAGTTAAATCCTACTTTTGTTGACAGCGTTAAGATAGCGGTGATAAATTGCAGATACTAAAAACCTCAGTTTTATAGTCCCTTTGAAAAATGGCTTCTCTGTAAGCCTAAGACAGACAAACGACATGCTTCATTCACCCTAAAATGACTCAGAACAAACCAGAGGACTGTTGAATTGCCAACAGCATTCTATGAAGCTTCCCCAGGACCTCAACCTGTTCCTTGCTCATGCCAGGTCAAACTGGTCTTCTCCAAAAACAATTCTACTCTGCCAGCACAAATGGAACCTGCCCATGTATTTGTGCTCTAAGTTGAAATCCATGAAGAGAATTTTTATACTAATATATTTTCAAAGATCGAACAAGTCAAAGCAACATGGATGAAACAGTTTTGCACTCAGAGGTTGTAGTAAGCACTTGCTAGCTGCAAGGACAATCCCATCCATTAATCCTACTATTTTATACTAATATATTTTCAAAGATCCAACAAGTCAAAGCAACGTGGATGAAACACAGTTTTGCATTCAGAGGTTGTAGTAAGCACTTGCTACCTGCAAGGACAATCCCATCCATTAATCCTACTGCTGTATTTGGACCTGTAGCAGTGTTTCACACTATATATGAAGCTAAAGGAGGAACATCAGGTTATAGGGTCCCAACTTTTGTGCCTCAAAAAAGTTTTTGAGAATGCACTGTAATTTTGGTTTGCTTTAATGGGTTATAGAGTCCCACCTTCTGTTGCCCCAAAAAAGTATGAGAATGCACTGTAATTTTGGTTTGCTTTAAAATATGGCATAATTATTATTCTCTAGTTAAACGTAACCAGAACTTTGTTCTCAGTGCAAACAGTTCACGTATTTAGAACAGCCAGTTCTTCTGTGCTGCTCTTAGCTGACGTAATCAAACATGGGATTAAATATCCTTTTTATATGCTGAGGAAACAAGAATAGCAGAACTTTTATATTGTAGGGCTTCAGTCACTTAGCAATAGAGCAGAAATTGCTGCAGTGAAAGGCTGCAATAGAGAATAGCCTGTGTCAGCAGAAACAGTACTCTCCAAGAAGTCCTATACCCTTTCCCAAAGTCCACGTGTGTTTAGGATTGGCAGAAGGTTCCAGTATTTCTCCTAGATTAGACCCAGAAATTGTCTTCCATACATGGAAACTCCTCAAACCCCTCCTGACAGTTTGAGAAACATGATAACATCCACTTCTCCAAGGCTCTTGCCTCATATTTTTACACATACTCAAAATGGCGCAAGACAACTCTAGTATATAAGACCAGAAAAAGCTGCTACTTCTGACATGTATAATTCCAGAACAAACTAGTACAACCTACATTGCATTCAAGGATTTAAGTAGATCTGTGTTCTACATACTGGCCCATACAATTTCTTCATAATTATTAATCATCAAGGTTGGAAAGCTATCAAGGTATTATCAAGCTAAGCAGGCTCCTGAAGATTGGTGATCAAATTGGCAATGGAGCACGGGTCTGCTTGACCCCATAACCCAGCACTTGAGCTACTTGACTCTTGCTTCCTTGTCTCAACTTGTCTGCCGTGCAACAGCCCTGCAATGTCACATTACACTCACAGTGAGTACATAATGCCACAGAAAGTTTCCAGGGTCTTCTCTTTCCTTTTTTGTAGCCAATCTCTCTTACCATCCATTTATTTCATTATTCATATCTTCAGATTTAAACAGTTACAGGGAATAGAAGGCCTTTATGTTACACTTCACAGAGCACATTAAACACACACACAGTGTCCAACACCAAAAAAGACCGTTACTCTCTAATCTTCCTATCTAATCATGCTTAAGCAGCAAAACTACAACTTCTCATGAAATCTAGCAGCACACTCTCCAACACATCTTTACGCAGTAAAATGTCACTGAATTCTGAGACAGTACTTTACACTTCAGATGCTGAAAATCAAGACTCAAAATAACTTCTCTCCAAAAACTCTGTGGGGAAAAAAAAAATAGTCTTTCTGTTCTGCCAGTGAAAACAGGTTATCAGAGAAGATCCAGCAGGCTTCATTTCATTATGTTAAGCCTTTTAGAAAGATTTAGATGTGTTACCTTCTTGTCCCAACAATTTCAGCTATATGGCTGTTCTCTAGAGAATAGATACAGGGTTAGGATGCATGCAGCTTGGCTCATCACAAAGCTCTTCTGTGGTGCCGTTATGATACAGACTGCTCTGTTAGCAAATGGACAAGGCAGGTCAAAAGAGAAAAAGGCAAGAGAACACCTTTAGAAAGTTAAAAATCAGCATTTTCACTTTCAACTTGGCTCTTTAAATGAGCTATGGGCTGGTAAGTGAACCTCAGTGGCATTTGATATTCAGGCAGACCCTTTCTTTCCCTCCTATTCATCTGGAGCAACACCTGGAGAATGTTATCCGAGTTTAAAAATAGGAAATAACTGTAGGCTAATCAAAACGGACATCTAATGATGAGAAGCAACCACCTGCACAACACCTACTCTTATTAGTTTTACAATACAGGGCTTTCTAATTGTTCACACCATTATTTCACTCCCTCAGAATAAGAGTCTTGGACCTGCTGTGAGTTAAGTGCAATTTGAGAAGATGTAGCTCTATCGTGGCACTCATTTACACAGACATTTTTTATACAGAACTTCAAGAATCAATAAAGGCTCACTTTAAAAAAATTAAAGCAAACAAAAGGAATTAGAGTAACTGAGTATTAGGAAACAGAGTCCTTACAGGCATTTACCACAGCACTTTTGGAGACTTTGAAAGACAGGTTAAAGTCGGTATCAGTCATGGATGAGCAGCCATTCTCAGGTTGAACGTGCCCCTGCATAAACTACTTTAACTCAATTCCCAGCTCAAGATAAAAATCCTTTCAGTACCTCAGTAAGGCAGCTCAACTTGATTCTGAAAGAGTCTTTTCTGTACTTCAGCTAACATTTCAAATATTATAATGCCAGGTCCCAATGGTTGGAGTAATGTTTTCAGCATTTTATCAATAAGGAAGTGACCTCATGACTGGTTCTTTATTCCATCCCTTTTCATAACACACACTTTAAGAGTATATTGCAAAACTATAGCAATATTTTACTGCTGTAATTTGAAAATAGTTGACTCATCATATGAAACAGGACACAGAGGGTCTTTAAAGTGATGCAGCTGGAGTCCTACACCATCCAAAAATATCAAATATCCCTTAAAGTTTATTTTATAACTTGTTCCACAGTAAGAAGGCATTAGACAACAAAAGTCAAGTTACATCCTTCATGGATTTAGTTTATGTCCACACTCCTGATTATTCAGAAACACCTAAGATTTTCTTTTTCTTTTTACAAACCCACCATCTTGCAAAGAAAAGTTGCCATACTATCATATTCTTGCATTCACTTGAACAAACTGTCTCAGGCACATCAATATTATTTCAAGCACATTTTGAAGAATATCTCACTTTCTGAACTTGTCTCTTACCAGTTAGTAGGTAAAACCAGAGTACCAAGAATGTGGTAAAATGAAGTTTAATAAAAATCTCACAATAACAAGATTATCCATTTATCATTCAATATTAAAAACAATATATGGTAAGACTTAGTGTTTATCACTTTTGCCACTTGAAACTAACAGAGAAGCAAATTCCATTTTATTTCCAAACAAGGAGCCCTGAATTCTGCTGATCCCACAGGACTGGTATCCACACATCATGTATGTGATCTATTAGGAGTCTCATTAACATTGCTGCTGGCAGAGACAGGGGTAGTGCTCTGGGATCAGGGAGACTTTGCCGAGCTTTGATTACCCCTTCACGTTTAGAAGCAGCCCCTTAGGCCTTTAATGACACACATTTAGTATTACAAGAGTCTGATAGAAAATTCAATTGTTGTAGTAAAGGTACCAGGTGTGAACAGAAGATTCTACAGTTCAGCACTACCCTATTCAAAATTGTCAATTATGGCAATAACCACCATCATCTTGTGAAGCAAATATAGATAAAGGGCAACTCATTGATGTATTAACTGCTACAAGGAATGCCACAAAAGGAAATAAAGTCCCTTATAAAGAGAAGAAAAAGAACACCTGATGCAAAATAACTGTAGCTCATGTGACTAACAAATGAGACTTAAACCATTGAAGTTCAGCCTACGCTGCCATTGATTTTTCTCCAAGAATGGATACAACAACATGCATGTTGTCAAGATTTCCTCCAATGACTCAAGATGACAGAGGAAAAAAATTCATTCCCACTGAAATAAATTTTGTATGTAATCTAGAAGCTCTGTTTCTCAGAGCAAAAGCTATTGAAGGCAAACTAATACTACTAATAACCACTGTTAAAGATTATTTACATGCTAAAAAAAGTCTTAATTGTTTTCCAGATAGCTTTCGTCAAGACTGCAACAAAACCTCCCATGGAATCAACATGGCAAAATTTGTCATGAGAACATGAGACAATGACTACACAGTTATCAAACTCATGCCCAGTAGCTACGGAGGTGACCAACTCTCATCAGTTTACAGACATCGCTCTTCCATATGAGCTGCGGTGAAAATAACTTTAGAAAGTCACTACTCCTGGGCTCATGGAAATGTATATAACACATAAAGCTTTACTCTGGGAACACATTTAGAACACAGCTGATCAAAATCTCAGCATACACTGCTCTTTGCTGTCATTAAAATGAGACAAGGCAAACAGCAAGCCATCTTGCATAACCAGTTGCTTAAATAAGATATAAATAACAGAGCATATGCTGTTTTTCAAACAACTACCCATCATTTCAATGTAGTTGCTCTTTCATCTTACAGTGAAACCGCAATTATTTCCAGTGGAGTGGGCCCACCATCTGAAGCTATTGAATACACTTCAGCTTCCATCTCTGAAAACAGATGAGCTTGTATAAACATTAGTTGCAAGATTTGCTCATCAGCCAAAAATGATTTAGTTCTTCCTGGACCACAAAGAAAGGAAAGATCTCATCTCTCTTTCCACGTCATCAGAACAAAAATGTTACAATATCATAAGCCTGGTCTGAAGCACTTGCACCTTAGAATTAGGGCCTGGATGATAAGTGCCAACTAGCAAGAAATAGCAACTGTCTTGGGTCATTTGTATGGAGGTAAAGATGAGGCCATGGCACTACATTGAAATCAAACTTTGATGAAATTTACTGTTCATTTGAAGTGCGGCACAGCCTTAAAAAGAGCCAACATTTCATACATTCTGAATTATTTTTAACCATACATACAAATGTATAAAAGACTTGAGTTAAGTTGTAAAATAACTTTTATATGATATAGTTACAACCATAAAAGAAAAAAAAAAAAAAAGGAAAATAGGTTGAATTCCTCCCCTGCCTTGATCCTGTAATTTTTAAACACCCTTCTTTTAACAGGAGTAGATGATAGTATTTTAATTTCATAGAAGTGGAAACCCTTGTTTCACTCTGGCCAGAGATTATTTAATTTAGATTTAACTCTCATGTAAATCCAGATCAGTTCATTAAGTATGAAATTTCACATGACTTTTCAGAAACAAATCTTCCAGCATTTACCTCCACCTGTATGTCATTCATACTCAGAGCCAAGCTCTGACCATCAAATTACGTCAGCCAAATTAACATTTCAGTTCACAATTTCTGATTACCATCCTTGAGAGTTCACTCTATTTTTATGTCTCTCCATAATCTTCTCCACTTTTACTGGAAATAAGTCCTATCTAGAAGAATGAAACAAATGGAAAATATATTTCTGATTCTTCCTTTTCATTTCACTGTTCCTTTCTCAGTGAAATGAGGAATAAAAAGGTTGGTAGCTCTGTAGAACTGGGCTCTTCCATAGCAAGAAGCCAGAGCAGTTTTGTTAGACTAATGTCAGTGACCTGTATTGCTGCTGATTAATAAAATTTTATGACTACTTTAGACCTGGCACAGCAGTAGGGGAAAAAATCCTTGTTTACTATATAATTTGTATTAAAAATTTAAACCAAGAATACCTGTTATTTTAAATCTACATTTCTGTAATAATTTTCATCAGTAAAAAAAGATGATGATGATGATAATAATATTAATGTCACCAACTTAAATTTCCCAGGTACATTCCTCTGTCATTTTAAAATGAAAATAAGAAATCAGAGGACTCCAGACAGCTCAAGAATCATACTTCAGAAAATCCATACCTAGCATGTCACATGAAGCAAACTTTCTTTCAGGGCAAATTTCTCCAGATTTAGGCCAATTACATCAGTTCTTACCATACATAAACACTTGTCTGGTAGCTCTACCTGGTAGACACATAATGGACAATCTAGGTCTCAATTTATCTGAGAGAGATTAATAAATATTTAATTCCTTAGTTTATGAATGACACACCAGGTTAAACTCATTAAAAAGTTCTTTAAGGTATGAAGTTATAGAATCACTCTGAGGCTGAGAGGATGGTAGCTTCCTTGCAGAGAAGTTGAATTAGTTATTCCCTATCATTAGGAAAAGAATGAAAACCGTGCCAATATTGATACTCGAGGTTCACACTGGAAGATGTGGCCCCCTGAAAATGCCATGGATTATTTTAACTGTTGGCTTCTGCTCCCAGATTCTTTTTTAAAAGCTACTTACCTTACTCGTTATTTAGGAAGCAAAAATCATATCCCACAAAACTAACCTTCATTATCTCCTCCTGAAAATATTTGACAGCACAGTCAGCAACATTTATAAACTCTTTCACCTCTGTGCTATATTTATCCCATGCAGCCCCTTACAGCTTCTGGTCTGAGAGTTACACAAGCTCCTTAAAATTCTCTCACTTAATGTTCAGATTTTTTTGTACTTTTTTGTGTTTGTAATTGAAGTTAATGTATTTTCCTCATTACTATCACACATCTGTTTCCCCAGATTTTTATTAAAAGCATTAACTCCTTATTACAGAATTAGCTGGACACCATCTGAGGACACTACAAGTGCAGAACTTCCAGCATATTTCAGTGCGGCTAAAAATAGATAAATATCTTATTTAACTTATATCTTATAAATAGAAATATAATATATCTTATTAATATATCTTATAAATATAAATAAATATCTTATAAACTTAAATTCCTCGAGCTTGAACCAAAGTGCTCAGTTCTCTAATGCCTTTCAGCTGGATTTCATGAACATCACATCAGTATCCTTACAAAACTTATCCACGCGGATTTCTTTTAAAAAAATTATTTTTTGAGCCCAAATAATCAAAATACCTTGTGAAATTCCACTAATATGTTATAGGTAAGTCATCAGGACCATCACAACAACTTTAAAAGTCTGTTTGCAAAACATACAACGACAACAACAAATATTCAGGAAAATTCTTGTTCACACTAAGTTAAAAAAGAATTGGTAACAAAATCATTAAGTACTATAATGTTAAAAGTAGACAGCAAGTTGGAAGGATAAAAATCTGAAATAAAGATTTGGCATTGTCTTAGCACAATAACGCTTTTCCAGATATTTCATATCTCAAATTCAGAGTTCATTCCTTCAGCTTAAAGTATGCCACATTCTTTTCCTATTTTGCTGCACATATTACCACATCATACTATAATCTAGTTCTGTTCACTTTTGAAAATGCTACTTATTTAAAGACTGCTTCACAAGAGTTACTGTGTTTATATTGCTCCATGTATAATCAAGATAAACATTGCCATCTCCTATGACAGATGGAAAGTTCAGTTTTTAAGTTTCAGATTTGCAAGAAGCTCTTGTTTTGGGCTTATCTAAGAGAGCCTGTGAGAAAGATGTGGGTTAAAATCCAACTGAAATCACAGGAAAGATCTTTTTTCAGTGACGAATTACATATTTGGCAACACAAGTATTCCACAATTTGGTATAGATTACGCTGAATCATTAACTTAGAAAGTCTTGGGCTATAATAAAGAAATAAGATTTCCAGACCTTTTCCCATTTCTGTTGTGTCTTCACAGGATGCAATTTTGGGGCTTAGAAGTCCCTTGACCACCATTTTTTCTAAATTTCTAATGAATCTAAAATCCTATATTCATCTTTGAATAATGATGAGCTATTCTACAGCTATCTATTCTGATATATGAATTACATGTCTCGGATACATCTGCATGACAAAGCTTGGGTCATCTGGTTAAATCATCTAAAACCAATAGTACTTATTGGCAGACAATAGAGGTTATTGGGAACTCCACAGAAATTGCAATTGTCCACAAAATTGTAATTCTTGTATAGTATCCCTTTAAAATGAGTATCAGTGTGTGTGGATAAATATATAACCAAAGCACACCATTGGAAATTTAATCTAGCTAATGATACAGAATGTGATGACAGTGAAAATCAGAGAATAAAACAATATAGAATTAGAGACTAAAACACTATGGAATTAGTATGCAGTATCTGCAGTGCATATAAGGTACTCAGAAGAAAATTAACTCTATCCCAGCAAAACCAGGACACCAGGGCAGTGGTGGAGTCCCCATCCCTGGAGCTATTTAAGAGTTGTCTAGACATAGTGCTGAGGAACATGATTTCACCATGGTTTAGGGGACTTGACAGTGTGAGGTTAATGATTGGACTTGGTGATCTTATAAGTCTTTTCCAATCCAGGCAATTCTGTGATTCTGAGATTCACATATACAGATTCAAAGATAGCCCAGGACTGCCATAGAATCATAGAATGGTTTGGATTGGAAGGGACCTTAAAGATCATCCAGTTCCAACCCCCCTGCCATCAGCAGGGACACCTTCCACTAGACCAGGTTGCTCAAAGCCTCATCCAGCCTGGCCTTCAACACTTCCAGGGAGGAGCAGCCACAGCTTCTCTGGGCAACCTGTTCCAGTGTCTGACCACCCTCACAGGAAAGAACTTCTTCCTCATATCTAATCTAAACCTCCCCTCTTTCAGATTTGCTAATTTAACAAATTATATATTAATATATTATTATATTATATGTTAATTAACTGGGGGTATTACCAGTTGGCACATGAATGAAAAAAATCATTAAGCTGAAGATTTGATCATCTAGGAAAAGTTTCAGTAAAGAAATAACCTTGTTATTTGTACTTCAAGCAGCAAATGAAGCTGTTTTATATCTTATTTCCAAATCATACTTTCAAAGCCAAAACCCAGAAAGCAACAACTAATTTTGTGAACTAGCTCTATTATGAACCATGACACCAACAAACATGAACATAATACACTTTCTAATACAACATATTCCCTCACATTTTGGATGTGAACATCACAGCAAGGGAACCGTACCATTCTGCGGTGCTGAAAATGCCACAGACATCTTTTCTAATTTTGCCTTTCTTTTGGGAAATTTTCTAGAAGAGGACAGACTAATACAATTTCCCACACACTGAGGTTGCAAATGGACCATTAGAAAGACAGTTCCACACACAGATGATTTCTCAGGCTTTTGTATTCTTCACGGGTAACTCTCTTTCACAATTATTTTCTTGGCACAAATAGCAAAGTAATGATAGACATGAGAAAATCTCTTTTCAGTTCCACAGATCTCCATACAAGCCAATTTTTCCCATTTCAGAAAAATCCTCCAGATTTTAAGTACTGGAGTAATATGACAACTACCTACTCCTAACTAACTCTGACACTGTTTTGAGACTGAACCTTCCCAAAGAGAATAAATTTTCCTTGTTAAGCTATTCACTTGAGGGGGAAGTGGGAAAATATGAGAAAATAACCGAGTTATAGAAAAGTCTTAGAATATTGTCATCAGAGGATTAAAATCTATGTGTATGTATTAGAGGGATGAGAAAAAAATTGTATACTGTTCACCTACTTTAAACTTAGACCGACAGTGATTTAAATTTATTTTTTCTGTTATTGCTATTCAGACAGTCCCTTTTTTTAAGTTTATACTGATAGAATAACTCCACTTGAATAAATAAATTTAAAAATGAACTATGGCTGCCAGAAGTTACTCTGCAACTCATTTTTCTCAGGTTACAATATCTTCAGTAGGTCACAGCTGGAGGCAAAAGGCAGGAACAAGTCATATAATCAGGTATCTTGGCTTCTGAAAGATTTAAAAAAAAACCTTGGCTCTATTTTACCTAAATAAAGACATTAGCTAGAAAACACAGTCCTAATGTTTTAGAAAGTCCTGTGATCTTTGAGTCAGTGTCATGTGGTATTAGACACTAGGCTTTAAAACAAACTGATACGAGTTAGTAGTTTAAGGGACTAATTATTCAGTAAATTATTCACACAGCCAGGAACAGCTGCTCTGTAGGATTCAAGACATGATCCATGATATTTATAGGACATTATGCCTGGTCCTGCTTAAACAACTGCTAAACATTATAAGTGAAATAGCTATTAGAAAACCACAAAAAAAAAAGGAAAAAAGACTGCATGTAGGAACCCCAGACTATGACTCTCAAAATACAAGTGCCTTGTTCACCTACATTCTTGTAAATATTACCAAAAGCCTGTTTTTTTTTAGTTTTGGGTAACAGCTATAACAATATTGCTAAATTAGAATGTTTTTTAAACTTTTAGTTCAGAACAGAGACAGATGATACAGCAGAAGTAATTCACTTCATAAGTAGCATTAAAATTAGGACACAAAAAAGCTTTTGATGAATGAAATTTGTAATACCATTACCAGCTGTGTTTTGCTTTCATTCTATTAAGATGACTGTTTCTCAGAGACTAATCTAATAAAACATAATACATTATATCTGTTTATCCTTCAATTTGAAGACTGTAAAGCTTCTAAGTTATCACTGTCTTATTCAGATTTTCTTCATTTTGAGCTTTAATATGGATTTTATTCCAAATGTGGATTTGTGTTTTTAGAAATATTTTCTAAGTGTTTTATTTTGTAATATTGGCCAAGGTGATTTCTAGATTTTCACCTTGTACATTAGTTATATAATGCCTTTATATTACACAAATATCATCTCATTTTGAGTGTCATCCAGTTTTTAATGCGGTAAATGCAGACCACTATGATTCTAAAATACCCTATAATCAGAGTTAACTGTTTTTCATAAAAGTAATAATTTTTTTATTAAATATATTTCTAAGATATTTTTAGAAAAAATGCTATCCCCTTTTTTCTTTTTTTTTTTTCTTCTTTCATTTTAAATTTTTAAATCAAATGAAAATGTGAATTGAGAGAAATTAAAACAAGGGCTCTGTCTTAGAGCATGTTCTGATACTGTAATAGTGCATGGAGGGGGAAAAAGTTAACAGTCATAACACTTCTCTTAAAAATGTTTTTAAAAAGATTGCTGAGCAACTTATATGGCACTTTGAAATAGTATAAAATAATGACAGATAATCTGTTAGAATTCTGAAGTTTTCATATGTATCTTAGTATCTTTACAGTAATATCTTTATAAAAAATGCCTGAGACATCACTGTATAGAGATGGTGTTTATTCTTGAAGAACTGTCTCAAATGTCACTATGAAAACGTTCATGGTAAATAAACTAGAATAATTCCAAAGTAGTGGAGCTGACTGCTGTACCACTTCAAGGCTCACAGACCAGATGTCATAAGTCAAGTAGAAACAGAACCCTTGGTAATTCTTTACATAACAGCACACCTATTTATTTGCCCTAAGCCACAGCTTATTCTTCATTCTGCTACATCTTACACCAAAGTAATCTTTTTTCTATTACTATCAGGACAGTAACTTTGGCATTGATGAATGAAGAGCAGAAAACCTGCGTAAAATAATCCTGCCCACTCTTGTGTCCAGATTTCTTTTTATTATAGTAAATTTCTATGTTTTTACTTTCTTGAATACTGTAATTTATTTTCATTTGATAAACCAAATAAAAGTTCATTCCCATGCAAAGCTAAATCAGACACCATTTAATCAATTCTGATTTATGTCCAGATTTTGTTATCTTTGATCACACTAAGCAATATATATCTAAAATCATTTTCACTGGCTTTGGTATAAGTGAAGGGGCAGAAAATGGTCTGTAGAGACTATTAATACACTTAATTTCTGTCAGTGTGTTGACCTTTTTTTTT